>NC_135321.1:3576134-3638634 GCF_048772815.1 Callospermophilus lateralis | reverse complement strand
AATAAACAATCCATCTTTTAGTGATATTTTATAACAATTCCCATTTGAACACCTGAAGTAATAATGATAATTAGTGGCAAATAAATTTTTGTTTAGATTATCAACTATTAACTACCCTTTTTACTGATTTTTTTTTTAATCTAGAGTATGATAAATGTGTAGCTGAAACACTAAGATGTTTTTCATATTTTTCTAAGTATTATTCAATTGTATTCTAAAAATGAAAACCAGTTATACTTATATTACACTTGTAAGTGTAGACCCATACATCCTGTGGTTAAGATGCCATTTAATATTTTGACCAAAGCTTTCTAACAGGTAGCAGAGATATAAGTGTCTTGATTCACTTACATTTGATGCCTGTGATACAGTGTAGTAGATACAGACCCCATGTCAGCTCCTGCGCTCCACATGGAAGAGCCTCCTGTGGCTGCAGTGAACACCTATAAACTCTTCCAGTTACTTCTTAATTTATGCCGCTCCTTGTGGAATTACTGGAGGAGGGTGGCAGTTACTCTATATAGACATTCCATAGTCTTCAAAGTAAGTAGTTCCTTTCAAATGGTTATATCACATGACCTTGCCAGTAGAAATTGGTCTTCCTTATAGATGCTGTATAACCATTTTCTTTCCCTTCTCATTTCAGGTCAGAATTGCTTTAATAAAAGAAATGTTTTTCTGTTTGTCAAAAATTGGATCAACCTCTGTAAATAGAGTCACAAATCTCATCATTTAAAGATAGTCACTTTTTTATCTTTTTGTAATGTCTCTCACTGGAAATCTCCCTCAGTACCCAACACATACACACACACACACACACACACACACACACACACGTTATTAAGCTTGATTTGTTACTCCATATGTTATGGACATTATTTCTTGTCAGTTTATATACTTTTAATGGCCTTAAAATCTGTTGTTTGTATGTATCACTATATCACAATTTATTAATTAATGGGCACTTATAATATTCTTAATTTTTACTTTGGAAACAATGATATATGTAAATCTTTTCCAAGTTATTTCTCTAGTGTAAATTCTACAACTGGTACTGTTGTGGTAAAGGGAACTGCATGTTCTTACATGTGATCAGTTTTTCACTTCATGCTTCCACTAGAAATGCATTGTAATAATTTTGTTGTACATAATGAAGCATGTGTGGAGATTGTTGTTTTATATTAAAATAGATCTAAAATTTGTAGAAAAAAATAAAAGTAAAATTTTAAAGAAATACTAATTTGTTTTCTTCTAGTCAGTTCTAAATTCTGTTAATCATTCCCTTTTTGTAAAAAAAATGTTTTGATAGAAAATTTGTGAAATTTTATTATTTGAAATTTTAAATAATTATATAGAAGACAAACACATGTAAAACAGTACTTTAAGCAGCACGTGTTTTATTTCTGCTAGTTTTAATGTATATCAATGCTTAGCCTACCAATGGGACAATAGTGGGTTTTTTGGTTATTTTTTCTTCTTCTTCTTCTTCTTTTTTTTTTTTTTTTACTTTGCAAATGTGTAGGAATTCTAAAGTATTTCAGGGTATCCATTACTCAACAATTACAAATTTTGGAATTGCTATAATTCATTCTTTTTTTAAAAAAATATATTTTGAGATTTTTCCTGACTTCAGGTGATAGCTTGCTTAGTGAGGGCTAAGCCCGTCTCTACCACCCTGTAATTTTTAGCCACTTTTGTCGCCTATCAAGTCAATTGAAAGTTCTGAAACTGCCCTGTATTCTCATGCTCCACCCAGTCCTGAGCCAGTCTGAGTGTGCTCTTCTGAGAGTTCTAGTAGAAAGAATTGTGATGGTGAGAGGGCTGTTGTAGCTCACAGTGTTGCCCTTCTTGTGTATTCTCTTCACCCTAGCCCTCTGACTTTAGGGTGTGCTGCTGCCAGACCTTGCCTATGTTGATGAGACCCTGAACCCTTTTCACTCCCTGGAAAAGATTTTCTAGTCCTGTGCATTGAGTATCTATGGGATATTTCTTTGTAAAGAACTGAAAACATTGCCAGGTGTGGTGGCACATTCCTGTAATTCCAGTGGCTTGGAGACTTAATCAGGAGGATTGCAATTTGAAGGCTAGCCTCAGTGTTTTAGTGAGGACTTAAGCAGCTAGTAAAACTCTGTCTCAAAATAAAAAGCATGAGGGATGTGCCTAGTGGCTAAACTCTCCTAAGTTCAATCCCCATACCAAAAACGAAAAGAACCTCAACATTGATTTTGTTTTGGTAAGGTTGCAAAATGTTAATTTTTGAGTGAAATATATTATCCTTATATTAGGAATATTTAAGGGTTTTCTTCCTGTATGTAGTTTCTTTGACATTTCCTTAGATTTTCTTAGAACAAAGGCAGATTTCAAAAAGTGGTCAGCCTTGGGGCTGGGTTGTGGCTCAGCGGTAGAGCGCTCACCTAGCACGTATGAGACCCTGGGTTCGATCCTCAGCACCACATGAAAATAAATAAACAAAATAAAAATATTGTGCTCATGTGTAAATAAACAAATATTTAAAAAAAAAAAAAAGTGGGTCAGCCTTGCCAGAAAATGTATAAGCTTATTCTCATTCTACAGAACAAGAAAGTTGGTGTTTCTACTTTTGTTATATTTATATGTGTTAAGAACCAGGGACACTGTGTTGTGTTACCTTGAGTCTGTTTGTCTGTCATGAATGACAGAGATAATGTGTAGTTTTTTTTATCAATATTAATACATGCTGGAGCATGGTTCGCAAAAGGTCAGGAATGATGGGGCGAAAAATTTTCATGAGAATACTTCATAGCATGCCTTGGAAACGTGAAGCAATTTAACAAACTTGATTGTCCTTGGCTGTAGAGTAAAGGTTGCATATCGAAAGCTTAAGACATTGCCAAGAATACAGAATAACAGGAATGTGCCGGTGCCTCTACCATGTATAGTCTTTGTGAGCACTTTTAAAAACTGATATAACCTGCAATGGAAAGACTGGCTCAAAAAAGACTGGGTCAAAACTTATTTCAGTTTAAGCTGGACATATTTTACTGCCTGAAAGAAAAAAATATATATTATATAATACTTGTTTGCACATTTGAATTTTTTGTCAATCATTACATACTTGCAGGCCAGTTTTGGTGACTTTTCTGGGAGGAAGGGTTATTTAAAAATTAGGTACTTGATTTTATAAAATTTCCATCATCAATTAATTAAAAACTACACAAAACTCCTCTCGGGATTGGAGTGTAGCTCAGTGATAATTTGTGCTTAGCATGAGTGAGGCCATTGGTTCAACTTCCAGCGTCAAAAAAGAAAAAATTGAAACACCTCTGAATATTTCAGGGTTTTGTTTTTGTTTTTGTTTTTGTTTTAAGCTGACTATCCAATCACAGTTTTTGCATTTATGCCATGTGACATATTAATCACTCTTAATAACATGTGACTTTTTAGAAGTTTTACATTAATCACTTTTACATTAATCATGTGACTCTTGATTATTTGTATTCTTGTAGGAATTTTTCACCACTGGGTGCAATACCAGGCAAAAATATTGCTTTGTTCGTAAATGGAAAGACTGTTTATTACAGTAGTACAGTACATCTAAGAAAACAGAAAGTAATTAAATGTTGATTACTATAGTAAATCTGTAAAATGTCTGATTATTATTATTATTTTTTTTTCGTATATGCTCACATTTCTGAGAAGTTAGCTTTTGCCCAACAACCTACTATGATTATCTGATAACCACCGGAAGGTTAGCTGAGTTGTTTCCTATATTACTTACGAAAAAATTTCTTTTCACAATTGAAAATGTCAGCATCAATTTAAAGTAACACTAAGCATGTGCTTGCTTTCTGAATATTATCCTTCTCCACCTCCTTCCAACCACCCTGCTGAGGATCTGGCTGTGACAGTTTGATTAGATCATCAATCCTCACTGTTAACAGCACTTTTCCTGAACACCTGGGCTGCTGGGTCACATCTGAATTCAGCTACCGTCATTTTGGTGACCTGACGTGCATTTACCATAGCAATTTACATTATGTGCACAAATTAAAAGTTGCCTTATAACAACAGTTTACTTTAAAAAATGACCTCTATTCCCCCATGTTGAAATTATGTTATAGGAGGTGCATTTTTGTATGATGAAAGACCTAACTGGAATACAGTCACCCACATTATAAAGGTGTTCTCTTTCTCTTTTCAGGTAGGCTGTTAGACCAGAATGTCTATAATGAAAATAATCTTGTCTTTCATCATTTTGTGCCATTTAAAAACCCGTGTTGATTGCATTTTTAAATTTGATTTTATTTTTACCAGATTTAAGCCTAAGTAAATAATTGAATTTGTCATGTATTTCTGAAAATTTTTCTGCTCCTAAATTCTCTACTTGAACTGTCATAGACAGTATGTGATTTATAATTTCCTATTTATAGTTATAATGATAAGGATAAGTACCTGTTTACATTTTCTTTTTTTAAATATTTTTTTTTAGTTATACAGGGACACAATATCTTTTTTTTTTTTTAAATGTGGTGCTGAGGATCGAACCGAGTGCCTCACATGTGCAAGGCGAGCACTGAGCTACAGGCCCAGTCCTGCTTACATTTTCAATGCAAATTATTTAGAAGCAGACTACAACATAAACATACTGTTAAATCTAGCATTATTGGATTTTGGATATCATAATTATCTTTTGTTTTCCCCACAACTTTTTATTGTTGTAAGAAAGAGGAGAAATATAAAAATCGTACCTTTAAAATATATGGTACTTGGGAGTCGGGACCTGCCTTGTGTTATCCAAGTGATGCTTTCCTGCTGATGTTGAACAGTTAGGCAAGGATGAAGACACTGCTGGAGTGGGTCCAACTACACTGACAGGATAGAGAAAATCTGTGGCACATGCATTTGTGATTTTATCAGCAACTCAATATTTTTTAAATTTGCAAATGGTCATTATTTAAGGCAATATTAACATTGCACAAACAAATAAAAGATATCCAGGTGTTTTGTGAGGAAATCATGGCCCCCCCTATTTGAATTCTCAACATTTTTGTTCTGTTTCTTTTTTGCTTGAAGACCATGTACATTACAAGTTCTTTCTTGTTTCATAGATACTAGTTTTTTTTTTTAATGAAGTAACTCTTTTTAAATCATTTAAAATTGTTACCCCAAGTTTTAAATGACTTATTCATGTACTAGAACTCCAAGCCAATATATGTGCCCTTAGGATGGCTGTACCCTCCAGAACAGGGACTGTCATTGGCTCACTGTGATGACAGGCATATGGGTCCCACTCCTGCTGCATCCCACTTCCTTTGGACCACTTATATTTTCATTAGCGTGGCTGATGTCCTTAACCCATTCTTTATCATAGAGAAAAATTGTGATGCTCTAAACTTTTGACAGTGGCATGTTGGCATCTGATGAATAACCATTTAACCCAAGTTTTCCTTCAGTCTTTGTCTAACTGTGTGATACAGTGTCCGTTACTTTAAATCTCTGTTTTCTTCTGTGCCTATGTAGGATTGTAGAATGAAGCCTGGGGACTTCAATGCCAGTGTGTCCCTCAGTGACTTCATTTCCTTGGACTCCCTTGACTTTAAGTCCCACATTCATTAGCTGTAAAACTGATATGAGAACATGGTGACTGTTTTGAGGATCAGATATAATATAAATGAAAATTACTTTAAGGCAAATAGTATGTTATAATGAGTGAAATCTACTACATGATTATTAAAATCCAGGACCATAATTTTAACCCTAACCTGGTCATTTTATCAACTGACATCTGGCATAATAACTTATCCCCCGATGCTCAAATTACTCAATTAAAGATGTAGCAAATAACATTTTTCTTAGAAAATTCTCATTAGGAGTAGATTAAATGAGATAAAGTGTCAAATAACAGAGTAGAATTCTTTACATTCGAAATTTTGTAGTATAACTGAATCATGTTAACCTCATAGGTATTGTGAATTTAACCAAAAGTTTTTGAGATTCTGCCTGGCTTTAAGTTCTAGGAATAGAGTGGTGAGTGTGTTAGCTTTTCATTCCTATGATAAAATACCTGAGACAGTTATAAAGATAATATTTTAGTACTTCCAAAGTTCTGGAGATCCCAGTCCAAGATTGATGAACTGATCTCCTTTGGGCCTCTGGTAGGCATGCTGGATGGCCATGTCAGGAGAACCTGATGGAGCACAGGAGGAGAAGTGAAAGGAAGCAGCTGGGACCCACAGTCCCCTTCATGGCCCTATCTCCTTGGCCATAGAGGTTCCCATTAGGCCTCACATCCCAAAGTTGCCACACCATCTGTTAAATGCACCCCCCCCCCCCCGCCCCCAGGAACCTACACTGTAATACCTGGGCCTTTGGGGGACACTTACCCAGCTATAAAGGTAAGATGAACACTCTACCCATGGTGCTTAGTGTCCCTAGGAGAGTCAGAAAACAAGGGAATGGTTTTAGGAACAGTAGATGCTGTGGAGGGAATGATATTGCGCTAAGGGACAGGAAGTAGCTGGTGGGTGAGGGGAGCGATTTTTAGACTGTTCAGGGAAAGCCACTTTGTATTTGGGATCATTATAGACTCACATGCAGTTGTGAATCTACAATGAGAAATAATGCAGAGAGCCCATGTGTTCTGAGGCATTTAGAGTGGAAACTTGAATGATGAGGAAAAAAACGTATCAAAGAATATTCCAGGCAGAGGGACTAGAAAGTGCAGACGTGGGGAAATAGAATCCAAGTGTGTTTACTTTGATTTACTGACATGTAGTAACTGTAGTGGTGACATACACATGGAAGTGAGTGCTTTAAACAGACCCAGCAGCAAGCGAGGTCACAAAGTGTCTCAGAGCCTGGGTGCAGACTTTGTCTTCCTCATGCCACAGATATTCATGCAAAGATTTTAATGGGCCATTGGCACTCCAAAGAACAATGCCAGTGGTGCTACATAGCCTTTCTGAGTTCCCACAGCAACAGTTTTTCAAAATACTGTCACTCTCCACGTTTGAAAGTTGACACCTAAACATTTTTGTCCTAAGTATAAATAGTTGGACAGGATGTAATTTCTAGAGTAAAGTAAAATTTGACATTGTGAAATAATTCTTATGCCACTTAAAATATATGCAAAATTACGTAAATGCCATGATTTGATAACCCCATCATTCACTTAAAAATACATGAATAAGCTTTTATTCAACTCTCAGAAAATTTAAACTTATCATTCTTTTTGAACTCATATTTCCTTCCCCTCCCCTGCCAATCTTACTTTAAAGTATTTATATGTGGAGATATTTTACTGACCATCCTGTCATTTCTGTATTAATGTACAGACATCCCTCTGTATTTGTGGATTCTGCAAATGCAGATACAACCCAATACAGATTGAAAATGTAAAAAAAAAAAAATTATACCTCTGCAGAACATGTGTGAACTTTTCTGTGTGTCATTATTTTCTAATATGTGAAAAGAATTTATTTAGCATTTACATTGTTAGGCGTTATGTATTATGACCAATCTAGAGATGACTTAAAGTATACAGGAAGATATGTGTATGTATATGATGCAAATACTGTGTTATTTTAGTTAAGGGACTTGAGCATCTGAGGTTTTGCAGATCTGTGGTTGACTCTGGAACCAGTCCCCCACGGGTACCACAGGACAACTGTACATACAAACCACATTGAAGTAGGTCTTTATTTTTTAATAATATTGACCATATTGCTCTAGGTATTAAAAACATCTAGAAAGTATTATTGTTACAATTACTACTAGTGCACAGTTGATTGAAATGATAAAGTTTATAAAATGTTTATTAATTATGAAATGTATCATTTCATTAGAATTGCATATGTTATTGAGATGGAGTTTTAAATTTTAACTTTTGTGCCTATATGTTTATTGTTAGAATGAAATAGTCTGATGGAAACTAATAGTAAACATAATTAACATTTGAGATTATAATTTTGTGGCTTATAAATGGAGTGCTAATGACTTAGTATGTTGCTTACATACTATAGATGTTTTGTGTTATATTTGTATTTTATCATTATGGTAGGATCAATTGCATTTCTACAGAGTACATTGTTGGTATGGACAAATCAGAAATGCCTAAAGAGTGGCATGGTGTGGATAGACATATGCATGCAATTGCTGTATTCTGTGGGGAAATGCTAAAGGTAATGTTCCTCCTTGAAGAAATTTTAAATCAACTGTTAGAATGATTCTTTTCTGGTATAAACTGGTCCATGGGAAGTAAATGTTTTGTTGTTCCATTAATGTCCTTAGTCTTTTGTTTCATATTTTCCATTAACTGTCTTAGAATTCACAGACACTGTCCTTTGCATATCTATTTTTTTCCAAGTCACCCAATAAATTCTTTATGAAGTTTTTTTCTTTTTCTTTTTCTTTTTTTTTTTTTGCCAGGGGTGGAGTACTAAGGATCAAACCAAGGGGCACTTTTACCACTGATGTACACCCCCAGGCTCCCTCTTTTCTTTTTAAAAAAGTTTGAGACTGGGTCTCTCTAAGTTGCTAAGTCTAGCCTCGAATTTATATTCTTTTTGTTTCAGCCCTATGTGACACTGGGATTACAGGTGTGCACCACCATGCCAGGCTCATACAGTAAATACTTAATGAAATACTTATTTATATTTCATTGACAAAAAAAGTACAAATATATGAGATGATCTGTGAGTTTTTAAAAATTAATCTATTTTTTAAGAAATTTAAATTTGTTCTCATTAGTTATATATGACAGAATGCATTTTGTCACATTATACTCAAATGGAGCACAATGTCTCATTCCTCTAGCTGTACATGGTACTGTACAGTAGTGTTATCATACATGCATATAGGGCAATAATGTCTGTCTCGTTCTACCATCCTTCCCATCCCCACAGCCCCACCCCTTGCCTCAATCCCCTCTGCACAATCCAAAGTTCCTTTATTACCCCCCCCCCACTATGGATCAGCATCTGCTTATCAGAGAAAACATTCAGCTTTTGAGTTTGGGGATTGGCTTATTTCATTTACCATGATATTCTCTAGTTCCATTCATGTACCTGAAAAATGCCATAATTTCATTCTTCTTTAAGGCTAAGTAATATTCCATTGTGTATATGTACTGTATTTTCTTTATTCATACATCTGTGAAGGGTACCTAGGTTGGCTCCATTGTTTAGCTATTATGAATTAGCTGCTATAAACATTGATGTGGCTGCTTCACTGTGGTATGCTGATTTTAAGTCCTTTAAGTATAAATAGAGGAATGGAATAACCTCATCAAATGGTGATTCCATTCCAGGTTTTCTGAGGAATCTTCTTAGTGCTTTCCATAGTTGCTGCAGCAATTTACAGACCCACCAGCAATTTATGAGTGTCGCTTTCTATTAGGAGGATTGGACACCTCCTCCAACAAAGGACGGGCTGCGTGGAACCTGCCTTGCAGTCTGCGTGGTACTTCATTCTCCTGTGCTTCCTCAGCTGTCTTTTCTTATGAACTGTGTGTAAGTGCTTAGTTTGAATCCCGGCAGTGGTGTGTGCCCTCTCTCCTGAGCCTCAGCCCTGGAAGAAGGTGGGAGATCTCTTGAGTTCAGGTGATACTATTGGTGGCAAGTCTCTTCTCTCTAACAACATTTTGTCCCCTCTGTGTCGTGGTGTCTCAGAAACCACTCTGTCTTAGTCCCTGAACCCCTCACTCACAGGGACGTTTCCTGAGGAGATCAGCCAAACATAGGGGTTTCCTTCAGCTTCCCACGCACCCCATGGGCCTGTGTCAGGGCCCACAGTGTTGCTGCTTCTCATTAATTCCAGTGGAGCACCTTCTCCTTGGGCAAGCCCTGAGTACAGCTGAACAGAAATTGCCAAATGCCCATGTTGAGAAGTGGCCACCTGTCTTAGATTGGCTGGGAGGGACTCTGTCATCCAACTCATCTCAGGCATTGAGGTCTAGGAGCTCCTGCAGCTTCCTCAACAACTCTGAGAACACAGTCCTCATATTTAAGCCCACTTTTTCCAGTGTTGCAGTAGGGTCTTTGGCTTGCACTATCTGTGTCCTGTCAGAAATCAGAAGTCCCTCATTTTATAGAATTCCTAGACTGTGATTTGTTAACATCTTCAAAATGGTAAGGAAAATTCTTATTCATTCAGTGGTGGAGAAAGGGATGCAGCAGCAGGTGTCCACATTTGGATGCCTTTGCACTGAATGGTTTATAGTCTCCCCTCTCTGTGGGAGTACGTAATTTCTAATTGTAATACTGAAAGCATGATTGAAGAGTACTAAGAAAATTTACAGAGCAAATTGTGCTCTTTTTTTGTGGTTGGTATTAATTACTTTGTAAAATCATAAATTTTGTTTATTTGAAATGTTTTTAAGGATTGATTTAAATGTAAACCTCTTGGTTCACACTTACTGTTATTTTTATTTTTCTTGCAGGGGTGGGTACCCAGAATTTTACCCAAGGACATTTAACCACTGAACCATATTCCTAGCCTTTTTTATGTTTTTTTAATTTGAGACAGGGTCTTATAAGTCGCTTAGGGGCCTCACTAAGCTGCTAAGGCTGTCTTTGAAGTTGCCATCCACCTGCCTCAGCCTCCTGAGCTGCTGGGATTACAGGTGTTTGAGTATTGTTTTGAAGAATAATCAGTAATAATTTTTTCTTCTGTTGTGCTTTTTGGTGCCATGATATTGTGGATAGTATTTGTAAGCATAGGAGTAAGTGAACACATACCCACAACCCACAAACACATTTTTATTTGTAAGTTAATATGGAGTAGAATTAGGACATTTTCTTTTTTAGTTGTAGACAGACACAATAGCTTCATTTTATTTACTTATTATAATTATTTTTTAATGTGGTGCTAAGGATCAAACCTAGTGCCTCACATGTACTAGGCCGAGTGCTCTACCACTGACTACAACTGCAGCCCCTAGATTTCTTCTTTCAATGATCATCTTTTTTTATCTTCTTTTAAAAACCAATATGATCTGATTGCACAAATGATTCTCATATAACTTTGTGAAACTGTTGGTTTTATTTTTGTATATTTGTTGAAGATATTCAAATAATATTTCAATGGTTCCTATAGCACTTTTTAAGTTTTTCATATAGACCCATAAATTCATTATGCTAAAATAGGTATTATTTGTTAAATCTACAAATTTTATTGATATTATCAAAAAAGTCAAAATATTATACCAATTTAAATAACTAGTCTTTTATTTCAAACTTCTGTTCCTAATGTAAAGTTGAAGAAATAAAAGGCGATAGCTCAAAATGCAACAAAAATTATACTCTTAACTAGGTGTGGGTAATACCTTTAATCCCAGAGACTGTGGAGGTTGAGGCTGGAGGATCACAAATTCCAGGCCGGCCTTAGCAACTTTCTGAGGCCCTAAGCAACTTATTGAAGCTCTGTTTCAAAACTTCAAAATTTAAAAAGGGATGGGAATGTAACTCAGTTATAAAAGCACCCTTGGTTTCAATCCTTAAAACCAAAAAAAGAAAAAAGTGTACATATATTCCTAAAAATTTATAAAACTCATAATGGTTTGTTTTAATTCTATATTTATAAACATTTTTATGCTAGGATATGTGATTTTATTTTTGGAAGTTAGATATATCTACATTTCCTTTTAGATTTTTTCCAAGATTTTCCTGAGAAAATTTTGAGCACACAGATGCATTCTGCAGCAGCACAGGTCATCCATGCCCTCCTTCACAGTTGGTGACCTTTGTTGTCTGTCTTGCCAGTTACTGTTGTTCTGTATTGTCTCTTTATTCCATCTCCAATGGAAAAGAAGTCTTGATTTTTTTCTCAGTAGTAATTAAACAGATGTTGAATACCATTTACAGAAGGGTTTTTAAGCAGCTTGTCTAAGTTTGCACAGCGAGCATGGATGGAAATCAAGATGGAACCTACTAGGTCTGTGTTCAGAGCCTGTATGTCCCACTGCTACCCTCTTTTTCCTGATAATACATATAAGTTGAATCCATTTTTTATTTCAACTTTTCCCATGAATTCCTGATATGACTTTAGTATTTTAAATCCATTTTTTGCATATATAGGTTTCTTTTTAATGTTTTTATTATTACATTGCAGTTGTGCTTAATATTGGGGTTTATTTTTACATAATTATACATTCATTGAATATGATTTATTCCATTTCAGTTTGCAGTACTTCCTTTCTCTCTCTCTTCTTCACTCTCTCTGTTTGCCTTTGTAACCTCTACTGGTATTCCTTATATTTATTTCTAATTTTTAAAGTTGGTGCACATGCACATTTGCTCCCACCCGCCCCCATATATCTATCTATGTATGTATACACACATATATGTGTATATATATTTACACACACACACACAAATACACACACATACATACATAAACACATATAAAGATGAAATTCACTGTGATATCTTCATATGTGAGCATAATTTGGTCACTTTCATTCTATAGTTCCAGTCCCTCCTCCCTCCTCCTCTACCATCTCCCCCTACTCCACTCATCTCCTTTCTGTTTTCATGGGTCCTCCCAACTCCCGTTAATTTTCTTATTTTGCTCTAGCTTCCATATTAAAGAAATATTTGACCCTTGACTTTCTAAGTATGGCCTATTTGACTTAGTAGGTATTCTCCAGTTCCATTCATTTACTAGCAAATGCCATAATTTTATTCTTTATGTTTGAAAAGAACTTCTTTGTATGTGTACCATATTTTCTTTATCCAGTCATCTGTTGACAAGGAATTTGGGCTGGTTCCATAACTTGGCTATTGTAAATTGTGCTGCTATAAACATTAATGTCCCTGTGTCACTACAGTATGTTGATTTTAGTTCTTTTGGATAAAGATTAAGATTGGGGATAGCTGGATCATATGGTGTTTTCATTGCTTTTGTTTCGAGGAATCTCTATCCTGCTTTACAAAGTGATTGTGCTAATTTGCAGTCCCACCAGAATGTATGATTGCACCTTTCCCTCCACATCCTTGCCAGCATTTATTAGTTACTTGTATTCTTAATGATTGCGGTTCTCACTGGAGTTAAATGAAATCTCAATGTAGTTTTGATTTGCATATCCCTGATTGCTAGGGGTGTTGAATATTTTTCTCATATATTTGTTGGCCATTTGAATTTCTTTTTTGAGAAATCTGGCCATGTGTTGATTTTTGTTTTTGATGTTGTTTGAGTTCTTTATATATTTTGGATATTAATCCCCTAGGGTGGAGTAGCTGTCAAAGTTTTTTTTTTTTTTTCCCTCATTCTGTAGGCTCTCTTTTCATGCTCTTTTCTTTCTTTGCTCTGCAGAAGTTTCTAATTTCGATGCCATCTCACTTATTGACTCTTAGTTTTATTTCTTGAGCTTTAGAGGTATTGTTAGGGAAGTTGTTGCCTCACAAACTGAGCCTGTTTTCTTCTAGCAGTTGCAGTGTTTCTGGTCTAATTCCTAATCATCTGATGCATTTTCAATTGACTTCTGTACAGGTTGAAAGATAGGGATCTTATTTCATTCTTCCACATATGGATATTCAGTTTTGCCAGCACCATTTGTTCAAAATACTGTATTTTCTTCAATGGATCTTTTTGGCACCTTTGCTGAGCATCAGATGACTGTATTTATGTGGGTTTGTAACCATAGCGCTCAATTATAATTCCACATAATGTATTGTGCTGCCTCCAGAATCATTCTTTTTATTCAGGATTGCTTTGTCTATTGGGTTTTTTATTCTTAATGAATTTGAGGAATGTTGGTATTTTGATGGGGATTGCATTGAGTCTGTATGTTACTTTTGGTATTATGATCTTTTGACAATATTAATTCTGCCTTATCAAGATCATGAACTATGATCAAGATCATTTGATCATTTTCTATGATCTTCATCAATTTCTTTCTCAATGTTCTATAGTATTTTTCCTCCCAAGGATATATTTTGTTGTTATTTGTTGGTTTGTTTGCTTTATGTTTTTTGCTTTTTTTGTTTTTGTTTATCACATCTAGAAGTTTTCTGGTGGGGTTTTTCCATCTTCAAGATGTGGGATCATGTCTTTTTCTATTTGCATCCATTTAATTTCTCTCTCTTGCCCAGTTGTTCTGACTAGATTTTTAGTAGCTGTGTTGAATAGGAGTGGTGAGAGTCAGCATTTTTGTCTTGTTCCTAATTTTCAAGGAATTACTTTAAAATGTTTCCCATTCAGTATGATGTTGGACTTGGGTTTGTTGTATATAGTATAGCCTTTACAGTATTGAGGTAAGTTTCCTCTATTCCTAGTTTTTTCAGCATTTTTTACATGACTCAGAGCTGAATTTTATCAATGGCCTTTTTTTTGCATCTATTCAGATGTTCATGTAATTCTTTTCCTGGGTTCTGTTTATGTGGTGAATTATATTTATTGATTTGTATATGTCAAACTCATCATGCTTCCTTGTGATGAAACCTGCTTGATCTTGGTATATTATCTTAATGTGTCTTTGAATGCTGTTTGCCAATATTAAGAATTTTTTTTTGTTTATGTTCATCAGGGATACTGGTCTGTAATATTATTTCCCCGATGTTTCTTTATCTGCTATTGGTATCAGGATGATACTAGTTTCATTCATGGGAGTGCTGCCTTCCTATTTCATGGAATAATTTGAGGAGGTTCTAGCATTAGTTTTTCTTTAAAGTCTGATAGAACTCAGCTGGGAATTCATGTGGTCCTGGACTTTTTTTTGTTGTAAGGCTTTGGATTGTTGCCTCAATCTTCTCTGGCTTACAGAAGGGTGTATGATGGTATCTCCCTTTTCATGTCTAATTTTTTTTACTTTCTCTCTCTTTTGGTTAGTTTGGCTAAGGGTTTTATCAGCATTACTTTTTAGGTGAGTTTCTTGATAGGTTATTTTTGCAGAAGTATAACTCTTCAATTATGTTGCTTCTTTACTTGTAAATAAAACCCAGCTGTAGTGTTCTGTGCTTCTGGGTAACATCTGGGGTTCTCAGTGTGTCATTCCAATCTTTGCACAGTCTCCATCCTCTTTTTCCATTACCAATCCTTTGTATTAAGGACATGAATATTATTGAACTTCCAGGTATGCAAATTCTTGATTGAAAATTATGAAAACTATTGGAAACTCTTTCTGAGAGAATAATTATAGATTTGTTGGGATTCTGCCACTCGTCCTTACCAATGAAAGAAAATTCTTGCTCCTAGGTAATTACATATTATGATATATTTATATTTACTTTGATGTTAAGTTCTAGGAGGAAGTAAATGTTTTACATTCTGATACAATTCTCCATTATCATGTTTATTTTTTGGAAAAAAAACTGAATAGAATTTTCCTTCTCACGTGAAGATTTCATTAATTTAGAGACCTTTAATTTGTGGAAATAACCATTGGAAGCACCTTTTTGGTCAGCTTTCAATTCATTCTATAGTTTGATTTGTTCTACCCATTGATTATTGCTGGTCCAGTCTGTTATAATAAGTTGGGTGATTCTGTCAGGAAGAAGTTATTTTTCTACAAACACATTCAAAAATTTTTCTTATTGATTCTGATTCTTACTCTTGACCTTGTTACTAATTGTCTATTTCCAATTTTATTATTACTCAATATGGTTGGTGTTTTGTTTTCTAGGTGGCTTTATTTATTTAAATCTATTTAAATCATGAGTGTGCCATGAATATTGATTTGGGGGTCACAAGTAAGTTCACAAGGAGGAGAATTCACAAGTGTGAAAAAACTGAATAGAATTTTATTTGTATTTTTTGACTGAATAGTTATACATAGGTTGTGGCACTTTTCATTTCAGTTTATATCCATAATATTCAGTAAGCCAAATATCATTCTAATAAATACTTAATCTTTAGAGATTGCTAAAATATAATGCATTTTGAAATGCAAGTATGTTAATGATTTTTCTTCTGCCAATAATTCTATTAGGAAATGCATGAGCTTATTATAAAATTAAATATAATTTCAGCAGCAGATAGTAAATCACAAATTGTTTTCTATAGACCTTTATTGTAGTCTGTACCTTCCGTCTTCTCTGTTTAATTTTCTAAGGTCCTTATTGACTTCCTCAATGTTTGTGCACTAAAAAACTCTCTGAATAAAATATTGTTGTTGTTATATTAATTATTTGTAGGGTTGATTTTTTTCATTGAATTGAATTTTTAATGTGCTTATACATTCTAACAAATAGATGGAACTCAGACTATAAATAGAATTCCTATCTTAGACAATATGTAGTAAGTTTAGTTGGTAGTTGAGAACATAGCTTATATAGTTTATTTTGCGCTTATTATTGGAGTAATATATGAAAGATTAGCATTTTCTGTGCCTCTTATCCTTTTTCATTGTGAATTTCTGATTCTCCTTCACCTAAAGTTGCAGGGAATAAGCATTGGCTCCTTTACTATAGTCCTGATTTACAGACTTTACAGTCCTGAGTAAAGTCTCCATCAAAAACATTCTATCAGTTCTTTCCAGAATAGTTCCCCTTGCTGTGATGAACTGTATGTTCTTAATTCAGTTTATAAAGAGCTCCTATACTTTCTGGTCTTTGTTTTAATGGGACAGGAGTGTTGGCATTTTTCTCTAAAGTCTTCACTCAGTGTAGAAAAATGCATGTAATAATTTATAGGTAGAAACAAATAATATCTATGATATTATTTTTAAACGTATAGAGAAAATTGTATTTTTCTTTACAACATTGAGTTGTAAATTAGTCTTAAAATTACTGTCCCATTACTTAAGATATTCCCTTTGTTTTTAAATAAATATTTAGGGGTTACTCTTTTATTTGCAAGCTAGGTATTCTCAAAAATCCTTTGAAGTTTGCGTTGGGAAAAATGAAGGCATTTCAAAGTATTAAACTTTCTGGAACACGATCAGTGGGAATCATTTTTAAGTATGACCATGAAGTGTTTTTGACAGTTTTTTTTGTCTGTTTGTTTGTTTGTTTGTTTTTTTGTTTGTTTGTTTTCCGAATTATTTTAAGGTCAGTGATATATTCCAAAGCTACTTTGAATTTTAGAGACAGGTTAGTCAGACTATTAAGCTGTATTTGTAGAGACTCCTAGATTATATTCTACAGAATATTATAGTCTGTGTTTTATTTGGATGATTCATTTATTGGCTCAAAATTTCATTCTCAAGTTTCTTTTTGAAATGTTCACAGAACCAAAGAATATCTACAAGGTGTCTATAGAAGTTTAAATTTTCAATAGTCACCTCCGTCTTGTAGGTGATTTTTGGCATGATGATGTAAGTGGGGCAGATATACTACACTTCTCAAATTTGCTCAGGCAGACTTGGCTTGAAATCCCTTTTTGTGTTAATAGTAGAAATCACAGCTGGCAAAATGGCACAAAAGTCTTGCTCTGTCATCTTCCATTGCCATACTTGAACTGTGACCTGTTGGCCATGGGTCACACTGTTTTACACTTGAATTATTAGAAAGAGTGGTCCTTCTGTGCCTGGCATGTAGAGAATAAACTCAGATTTATGTGGCACCGATTTGTCATTCTAATTCCTGCATTTTTCAGATATTGTAGTCTTTGTTTCTGAGGTTGCTCTGTACTTACTCACAGTATGCACTTAGTGTGTGTTTACTGATTTGATTTGAATCTTTGCTTATGCATATAAAATGTCTTCTAGAGGATTTGTTTTTAGGCTATCAAAAGAAGTTTATTCACTGCAGTACCATCCTTGTTTTGACTAAAATAAGAAAAGCTCCTTTTATGCACAGATGCATTTTAATTCAGCAGCTGCCTTCTTACACTTTTTTTTTTTTTTGCACATTTTGGCTAAATCAGAATTCCAAATGCAAAATACAGCACAGAGGAATATCACATGTATTTATGACCCTCTCTAGAGGACCAAGGAATAGATTACATTCATTCACATGTGGCCTGTTTCCAATCCTGGCAGTCATTATTCAATACATATCAGTAATATAATTTTAAAACATGTTTTTATTGTATTTAACTGATTTTAAGGCCATTGAACAAGAAAAATTACTAAATGTGAATAAAGACTAAAGCATTTTAGCATGACTCTGGATAAATCATAAAGGAAACAATTTCTTTCCCTCAATCTCCCTCCTGCCCTTCTGTGCTGAGACATGTCACAGCTGGAAACCAGGCTGTACTTCTGACATGTCTTTCACCTTCCTGAGAGGTGGTACCATGTGTCAACACACACTGAAGCCTCAATTGAAGTTCTACAACCATTTTGGTCAGTTGTACAGAATTTTGAGCCTTAGTAAAAGTGCAATATTGGGAATGTAGTGATTATAATCTGAAAGAGCATGCAAGAAACATCTGCAGTATTTGTATTTAGGTAAAAATTGTTCATACCATGTGTTTGGTACCCTTGTTACACCAAGGGGGAATGTCAGCTATTCTGAGAAGGATTTTGCTTCCCCTAATAATTTTCTTGAACAAAATTCTATTTTATTTAAAAAGGGTGTTAATTGTTCCTTCTAATATTGTTTTTCATTTTCAAAATATGCCCTTTGGGAACAATAGGATCTTACTAATCCAATAGTATGGAATATTAACAGTTGACTAAGAGTTTAATTTTACAACTGTACAATCATTTATATGTCATTTGCTCTCGGGTGTTTCCCATAATATTGTAGTAATATGCAATGTGATATTGATATTCATTCTCTTACTGTCAATTTTTGTCTATCCAAGATAAGTGACAATTGAGTTTAACTGGTCTTGTTTCTGTTGTTGGTTTTGAGTTCATATAAGATGCTTCTGTTTTCTAACCCTGTTTTAGGAGCAGTCAAAGAAAATGTGTTGGACAATATTAAAAATGTGTGCTTGGTGATGTTCTCTGAGTATTGGGCGGGAGACTGCCATCTCAGACACTTTCACAAAGTGGATTAACGTAAGATTGTCCCAAGGACCAGCTTTCATATTCTCTAACAGAGGCCTGTACTAGAACATTTTTTTCAAAGTCAATGTTTTTAAATTACCCACCACCAATATTAAATATTTTTAAAGTTTTATAAATATCTTTGCTTTTTATGAATTTAAATTTTGAGAGTTGTTTCAGGAATCTGTGATGCTAAAGCTGTTTCTTTTCCACAAAGATCCCTGAGCAGGAATATTTAAGAACCTATTTTATGTCCAGTTTCCTGAGCTGGAGAAGGATAAAGGCCACAGTACTCGAAATTACTTTTTCTTTTTATCTAATATTTTATTTTTTGCTTACTTTCATTCCTTTAGAAATATGTGAGAAGGCCATCCTGGTTTTGATCAAGTTTATTCAGTGAAATTCTTATTTATGTTATATGCCAATAACCACTAAGTGCTAGGACAGTTGTGATAAATAAGATCCCAGAGACCTGTGAAGAAATAGTGGACAATGATGGCTGTTGATCATGCATTGTGTTTGATCTGGTGATAGATTCAATGTGTTACAGCCTTTCTGTTGAGAGGAATCCATCTTCATCTTGAGGTAACTTTCTTTACCAGATGTTTCGTGAAGGGTAATGGAATTGGAACAACATTTTATTGATAAAATTCGCAAAACTGGTTATAGTGATATTATGAGGCATGAATCGGGGCAAGGAATTAAGGATTCCGTCCTGTGTTTCTGAGATCCTCAAATGAACCCATATTGTTTCTTGCCTGTACCTAATTGTAGAAGTAAGTATCCACAGTGGTGTAAGTGCAAAACTCCATGTAATAAACAGTTTCTACTTTCAATTTAATAAATAGGTACACAGGAAAATGTAGCTTGTAGTAGAAACAGTTATTTTTATAAAATTGCCTAAGAGGTTAGGAGGAGGAACACTAACATTATATATTATCAAGGATGTCTTTGCCCAGCCATGCTCACTGATTTCCCGTAAATTTGGGACCATGAAGCACTGGACTCTGGTGGGTCCTGACAATTGCCATTTCTGTGGTTCACTTGCCCTCTCACTCTTCTAGCTCAGTTCCTTGGGCCTTGTCCTTCAGTGTCCCCAAATTGCCCATCAGTCTTTCTCAGTCTTCTAAGTCGACCTCCTGATTTACCTGTCAGAAGACAACCTTTTTCTCAGTAGCCTTTGTCCGTGTTTATAGCTCTTCGTCTGCCTTCCCTGCATGAGCACAGATGGCTCTGACTCTCTGGTTCCACGAAGCCCCCTTTGGGCCTCTGTGCCTTAGCCTGCCATTCCTCTGGTTGTCCTTTCTTTTCTCGATAGCAAGTATTTTCTCTGCCTGACTGGATTACTCTGCAGATACAACCAAACTCTAATATCTTCCATCCTAAAGGCAAAATTGTCCTCCCTGCCTATTATTGTTTGGATGTGAGGTGTCCCCTAAAAGTTCATGTGTGAGACAATGCAAGAAGGTTCAAAGGAGAAATGGTTGGGTTGTGAGAGTCTTAACTGAATCAGTGAATTGAGCCCTGATAGGGATGGACTGGTAACTGAAGATGGGTAGGGTATGGCTGGAGGAGGTGGGCTTTGGGGGTATGGCTTTGGGGTACATATTTGTATTTGGCAAATGGAGACCTCTCTCTCTGCATTCTTATCATCATGTGAGCTGCTTCCTTGTGCTACACTCTTTAGGCATGTTGTTCTGCCTCACCTTGAACCCTGAGGAATGGAGCCAGCTGCATATAGACTGAGACCTCTGAAACTGTGAGCCCTCAAATAAACTTTTCCTCCTCTACAATTGTTGTGGTCAGGTCTTTTCATCATAGCAGTGAAAAAGCTGACTAAAACACTGGCCTGACATTCTTGTTCGTTTAGTAAATTATCTATACTCTTTGTAGCAAATCTTATGTTTGTATTCTGTAAATCTACCTATCTTCCCATTTTTTCTTGTAACCCTTCAGCTGGATCTCATCCTTGCTCTCTTAGCCCTCCTCAAGGGTATTAGTAATTTTCATATTGCTAACTGTAGTGGTCAGATCCCAATCCCCACTTCGCCAGACCTATTAGGAACAATTGTGGTTAATCACTTTCGCCCTTCTTTAAGCACATTCTTCATTTGGCTTCCAAAAGTTTACTTCCTTGTGGTTCTCCTCCTGCCTCACTTTTTCACTGCTAGTTTGTTTCCCTTCTGTTTCTACCTTATTTATCTTCTGGCTTTTGGGGGCCTAGGGCATATTCCTTGGATTACCTCTCTATGGGTCTTGTCCGTCTATCTCATATTAATGCATTTTTATCACTAACATGTAAGAACTTTAAAATAGTTAAAATGTGTAAAAAACAGAAAGTTTTCAAGACATGTCAAGTAATTGTTGCAGGACCTAATGTGGAATAAGATGGAGACTATAAAGAGCAACATACATAAGCATACACACAAACCTGTTGGGCAGTGAGTGGAATTAATTTTTCTAATATAAGGTGGTATCATTCATAGAGACAACCTTTTCTTGTCAGTTCAATTACCAGAAGGAATGTATTACCTGGCTTTTTCATTAGTTTGCTCTAGTGTTGCAGAATGCACAAAACTTGTCTTCAGTTGGCTAATTTTAGATCTAAGTTTAGGAAACTTCACACTTAGTATAGAGTTAAAATTGCATTCAGAGAAGACTTCCTCTAGGCCTCTATTCTGATGTATCTGTAGGTAGCTTTTTGGTTATGTGACTTCATGGCAAATCTTAGAACACTGAAAACAGAGTGTTCCTGTTTCCTTTCCCAGTGCTCTGCTCATATTCTCTTTCTACATTTCATTTATCTTGGGCATAATTTTTCAAGGTTATAGCTAATACTTTTTCTAAGGTTGTTTTTTCTGGAAATTGTTGGAATTGCTGAGTTTGTTTGGTGTCTTAAGGAGCTTGATTTCTTTTAGAAAACTTAAGAACAAGTTCTGAAAGTTGAAGAACTCATTTTTCTTCTGTACATCCTTTACATCAGCTGTTTTGTGTTTATGGAATTAGGTTTCAAGAGGTGTTGATCAATAATTTTAATATTCCTCACCACATCCAAATGTAGACTCCCTGCATCTGCTGAAATATCATATTTCCCTTTGTACATTGGGCAGGACAGAAAATTGGGCTCACTGACAGTATGGCTGCCAGTGAATGGGGCGAGCAGGGAGGTCCTCCTATGGTCTTCAGAAGGAGTGTATCCTTACTGTGCTGAGTAACAGTTCAGCAAAGACTATTTCCAGACTCTCCCATTTTCAGAGAGAGAGAGAGAGAGAGATATTAAAGATTATTTTGAATCAGTTTTTAAATTATAAAAAAAATTGAGAGTCATACAAAGAGCTACTATTATATTCTTTGTTTGGAGACCCTATTCAAGATTCTATTCCCAGTAATTGCTTTATGGAAAAAGAACCCAAGATTAGATTTTTTCTAATCTCCTTTCACCTGGACCAGTACTTGAGTCTTTCCTTGACTTTCATAAATTTGATATTTTGAAGATTAGAGACTAGTAATATTGTAAAATGTCCCTCAGTTCAGATTTACTTGATATTTCTTCATTATTATACCCAACTTGTGCATTTTAACATGAAAATATGTGTTTTGGTCTTGAAACTTACAACGTATGGATTTTCTTAATGTTTTTCCACTATGCGACCAGCGCACTGGTTTCATTAAAGAGGTATTTGGCATAAAATTAGATAGTGAGATCATAATAAAACACACAGACTCAGTTACCTTTTTCTATGACCAGGTCCGAGACGGCTCCCCCTCTGGCTCTCACCTCAAACCACCCGGTAGGGCAGCAAGGATTACTCAGGGCTAGCAAGAGAGGGGGGGGGGGGAGCATGCTAGGGAGTAGCGTGGGGAACAAGAAATTCAGGGGAGAATTCCATCCAATGAAGGCTGAGGCGGGCCGCACTCCAAGGTCAGGGTCAAAAAAAAAAAATATGTGTTTTTTAGGGAAATATTCTGAGATGATGAAAAATTCCATTTCTTTTTTTTTTTTAGAGAGAGAGAATTTTTTAATAATTATTTAGTTTTCGGTGGACACAACATTTTTATTTTATTTTTATGTGGTTCTGAGGATCGAACCCAGTGCCCTGTGCATGCCAGGTGAGCGTACTACCGCTTGAGCCACATCCCCACCCCCCACCCCTATTTCTTTTCCTACTTTCATCCACTAGTTTATCTATTGGTGTTTCTTATTTGAATTATCACTATAATTACCAAATGAAGATTTTTATAAGTTGGTTTTCCCTACCATATTTTCTTCCATTCCCAATGTTTTTCCCCCAATTAATCTTGCATTATTAATTTTGGCTCAGAGTTTTTATTTTATTTATTGACTTATAATCCATTTCTGTCATTATTTACTTTGATGTTCTAGTTGTCCCATATCTGTCTTGAGGGGTTCCCAAAAGCAAGTTTCATTTGATGTCTCTTCATCAATCTTTGAATACTTCTTTCTTTTCTGCCATAACGAAAATATTCAGACGTACCTTGTTCTTTCCTTCCCTCAGCCCTGGATTTGTTCAGTTCTCAAAATAATCCACTTGCCTTCTAGAAGAAAATGGTATTTAGAAACAAAATCTTAATTAAATGAATATATGTATCTATTGGGTATCACTATTTCTATGGCTTCTACATATTTGAAACTAGGAAGTTCGCATATATGTACAAGTCATATATTGATATCTATTCTTATTTTTTAATTTTTTTTATGTTGACAACCCTGAGATTACATTAATACTACCAAATCCAGTTCTGACTTAACCTCCAGTGTTGATTTTAGTTTTTTACCTTGCTGTATTTGTACCTACTTTCACTGACAAGGTGAAATCTCTCTTGCATTTCACTTAATGTATATACTTCTCTGTTCTAAGTACTCTGTAAATGCACATTTCCTGACTCAATTAGGATGGCCTCTCTGCTCTGATAGCCTTTTTTCTTGGGATATGATGCACTTGGAACAAAATATATTGGAAGTACCAGAAAACTGGGGGCCTCACAATCATGCAGGATGTGCTTGCTGAAGTTCATGTCTTTCACCATTACAAAGTCGCCCCACTAGCTATATTTTCCTGGCTTCCTTAAAACAACAACAACAAACAAAAACAAAAACAAAAAAAAACCTCTTGTATTGTCATTCTCATCTTCAGCACAATCACAGGCTTTCAGATTGCCACCTTTGTAGGTGGATACATGGGTTCACTGGGCTTTTACTCTCTCCACTCTCCATATCCTTAGATACTGTTGGGGATGGCAGAAAATGAAATATTAAATATCAGGGCAATTTTTTCTTTCCTGAAAATTTGCTCAGTGTATCTTATCAATACATGACTGGGGGACATTTGAATTTTAGAACTTTGGAGAGCCTGATAGATCTGCTCTACCTGAAGTCCACAGCTTGGTTACTCTTGTTCTGCACTACCAAACCAGGCCTGCATCCTCAGATAAGTTGTAGGTTATATATTGTGCTTGCTTTAGCCATGACTTCCCAGAAGTTGCCAAGGCCAGAAGTGATAGGACAGGAGACAGGTAGAATGTGGCTCTTTCTGCCTTTCAAAGAGCCTTCTCAGAAGTCCTACATGTTAGCTTGCATTGGGCAAGTGCTACTTCCTTGCTCCTACATGGGAGCAGATGAATGCCTATAAGTGTAACTTTTATAACTAGAGCTCTGTATCTACCCAGAAGTGATGTTATTTTCCCCACAAGGAAAGGCAGGTGGGACATTGGAGTGGGCACCACAGTCTCAGCTACAGGGTTTGTTAAAGGATATTAAATGAGCAATTTGATCATTTTCTTAACAAATAACTACTCTGGAAGCATCATGGGTCATGATTTTACTAGAAACAAGACTAATTGAAGATTGTAATCAGATGAGAAGTGGGGATAGACACTCTGACCTCACCCCAGCCAACTCTTCAATGTTTCCCTACCTGGGCCATCTCCCTAGCGTGGGCAGCAACAGTTGTGTTTCCCTTTTGGGTTTTGCTTAATTATTTTCCCTATCTTTTTTATTTATCTTGTCATTATCTTCCAGAGGCTCTGAGAGGTTAAGAACCTTTTTTTTTAGGGAGCCATACTCCTGAAGTAGTAAAGAAATGTTTGAACCCACCTCACTGGGATGATAGTAGTCATGGACTGTACTTTCCTAAATTAGATAAGACAGTTGGTAAAAAGATAAGGCTAGTGTTGTGTTGATTTTGACATTGTCTGTAGTTAAATGTGAGGGATTAAAATAACTTTAGAGAGTATCTAAATCATGATGATACTGCCTATGGTTTTAATTTGATTTCAATTACAATGGTATCACTTAGATTGTAAAAAGGAAAAAAAAAATCCCTAACTGAACAATTTCAAATTTTACAGTTGATGCAGTGAAATCTGCATCAACTGAGCCTTCATTAATAAAAACTGGTTAGCAGAAGTTGGGTACTGTGGTGTATGCCTGTAATTCCAGCTTTTCGGGAGGCTGAGGCACCAACTTCAGCCACTTAGCAAAACCTATCTCAAAATAAAATTTAAAGTGTGGGTGTTTGGGGAGGGGGTCAGGAATATAGCTCAGAATTAGAGCACTTGCCTACCTTGTGTGAGACTCTGGGTCTGATCCCAAGTACATTATAGCAAATAAATATGTAAATAAATAACCATTTACCAGATTTTATTGGGTTCCTTTTTTGCCCTATGACTTGTTTTATACGCACCCATGTGTGTGTACACAATTTTTTTCTGTGACATTATCATGCATTTATAAAGTAATATCTCAAAACTCGATATCTTTTTAAAATTGGAAGTGGAAAAGAAATATTGCATTATATAAAGAGAGAGCAAGAGATAGGCTAGGAGGAAGAGCACCATTCTCTTAAACATATAAACCTCTGGGATAGAAGGAACTCCAGGTGACATATTACAGATTGAGTTAAGTGTATTTAACTTTTAGTAATACAGTTTACCATTGTGAAGCCTGCCTGGGGAACCTAATCTTTTGCAGGTTTCCTGGGAAACTTGTTCCTACTATAAGGTAATATTACCCTAGTAGTAATGCATGATCTTGGAACATTAGGATTCTGTTTATTTGTTGTCCCCTCAAGATTATGTGGGCATTTTATAATCATTCAATACATGAGGACACCAAATTGAACCCCTCCAAGTCAATTACATAACAACCAAGCTCAGACTTGGTGCATATTCTAACTATAAGTTAGAGCAGCACAGATTCAAGGGAACATGGTGGCCTCTGTTACCACCTGTTCTGGATTATGAGGGATGAGCCCAGCATGACTGCAGGTGCTGAGGGTGGTTACCAATGAGGAAGACCAGGTTCATGCTTTCTAGAGAGCTTAAATCCCATTACTGGGAAATAGCCAATAAACAGGAAAGGAACTGATTGAAGAATAATTTCAGTTAATCAGATATGGCAATGTGAGATAGTGCTCACTTGTGAAACTAGTTTGATTGGGTTGACCTCAGTGAGGCACTGACCTGTGATCAGGATCTGGATGATGCAGAGATTGTGGCGGTGTTCAGAGAGGATTAAGAAGACAGACCATAAGGCAGTCTCCAGCCTGCAGAGTTATAGGAACAGATTCTAGACTTGTGTGGTAGGTGCACAGCAAGTTATCATAAGGGTGATGGAAGAGGTGCACTAAGGTGACCAGAGTCAGCCTGAGGACCTTGCAGTGTGATCAGAAAGCCTTGATGAATTTCATGATCCCTATGGCTAGTTTGTGGGTACTTGACTGGCCAGGTATTGGAGCTGTTCTGGATGCAGGTGATGGGTGACTTGGACCAGATGGTGCCAGTGAAGACAGAGCAGTGGAATTTGAGTGCTTGGAGTTGGACTAGGCTCTGGAGGAGTTGCTGAAGACTTGAGAGAAAAAGAAATGAAGGATGAAATCTAGGTTTGTGTCTGAAGCAATTGAGTGGATGGCAGTTCCTTTACCTTAAGAAGGAGATTCTGAGGTAAGAGCATATTGTAGGAATATAGGCAGGATATTGTATCCTTTTTGAGCCCATAATACTGGCATGTATTTTAGACATCTAAGTGGCAATCACAAAGAATACTTTAGCTATATATATATATATATCTTGAGTTTACATGGGTGAGAATTTTCAACTTTCCAATTTTCAGAAAATAATCTTCCTTAGAATTGAGTCTTGAATTCTCTTGAAAATTTTAACCTTCACCAAATATTATTATATATGCTTTTCTCTCATTCCTTCAGTGGCAGTTAACTCTTACTTTGTTAGCTGAATCCCATTCTGGTGGTTTGCAAATCTGGATGAATACAGGATTCTTCCAGGGTGAATAAAATTATCACAGCTTATTTAGAAAATATTCTCCATTTCTGTTCTGTTTCTTTTAAAAATTTGTCTCTGTGGGGTCATTTTGTGAGTTCGCCCTAACTTGTTTGTGTCTAAAACATGGAATGGTTTTGGTGTGAAGAAATCTACAATCCCCATCCCTACTTTTGTGCTTATCAGTGCTTCTAAGGACCAGCTGGAACAACTGAGGGTGGAGGTCTTTGAGAATCTCTGTCAAAGCTTGGCAGTTCAGCCTGTTCTATATATCAACATTTCTCACCTTGTGGAAATAACCCCAGTGGATTATTTGGATTGAAACTGCTACTTTCAGAAGATTTTGCTGTACCTTTTCGGGGATATGTTTCATATTATGAAACATATTTACATTATGTTTCATATTACAAAAAGCAAACAAGCTGCAATATACTTGTACCCAAAGCCATTCATATGTGTTTGATGGCTTCCAAGCTAACAGGAGAGTGGCCTTTCTTCCTTTTTATTTCTCACAGACCAGCTGCTCATACCGGTTATATGAATGGAAATGATTGTGTTGTTTTAGTTTAACTGTGCAGCTTTTACATCTACATTTGGGAAAAGCCAAAATTGCCTTGTCTACAGTATGTATTATACCAATGTTGGAGGTAGGTTTAGAAGTACCATTTGACAACATTACATTAGATCTTTTAAAAACTAATTTCTTGTCAAAACAGATAAGAAGCTATGTCCTCACACATTATTTTGTATAAATGATTAGAGAATTTCCATTCTGTGACTTAGGACATCCTGAGTAAATGTGGAGAGTTATTGTGACAGAAGGCACTGCTCCATGGTGAAGTTTCTCCTAAGATGTTATATTAAGTTGAGAAAGCATCTTGGACTCCTCCTTAAGAACTTGTTTCTAAAATTTTGTTCATTTGAATCTCTTTGTTTACTGTAATTCTCACATTTTTACATCATTCTTTCAATCATTCTTTGAATCACTGTTTGACGTTATACATTTTAAATTGGTTTCTTGCTTAAGAGAGTTTTTAAACGTCTGTCTCAACATTATGGTTGCATAGAACTACAGACCTCATATTTTATAGGCAGCTTTCCTCATTCTGCCCAATATGAGGTCTTTCTTTTCTCACACAATAGCCTAGGAAAGGGGGGACATCTGCAGTTTGCTAATTCCCTGGATCCTTGTTTTGTACTGTTTGTATTCTCTTGGCAGTCTGGGAATCCTTGTACTGTTCACAGAGTTTTGTTTTGTCCCCCCACCCCCGCACTTTGATCTTTCATAAATACATGGTTTCTTTCTTTAGTCAGTTTGTCACATTGGTGATTGTTTTTATATCTGTTGATTAGGTACCCCTGTTTTTTTCTAAATTCTCAGGTATATTTTTGTTTTTGCCTTCTTGTTACTCATTTCTTAAAACAAGGTTTCATCACCTAATGTCCCAATAATATATTTTAAGATAGAAGCTTAAGGAGGATCTGTTAAAAATCTCTTTCCACTTGAAACAGTGAATATCACAGTTGTATCAATGACTGCAGAAACTCGTGATACTCCCTGTCCTGAGTAGTTTACATCACACTGGGCCGGTGTCTGTGCCTGTGCAGCTTTGTCTGAGGACATTTGTCTGAGGATTTTTTCCTCTGTGCCATTCTCATCTCCCCAGCCCCATCTGCTATCTGCTTCCATACACTTTGCCTTATTTTATTGAAATTTTCTTTACTTTAGCTGTTTTAATTTAAAAGATATTGGCATTGAGTTTTGATATATAAATTAAGCATATCAATAGTTTCCCCCACAGTGCACCAGAGATATAGGAAGTTCTCAGTGGAGCAAATGCTAAGTGTAAGTTTGGCTGTTTGTCTCAAGAGATTGCTTGTTTCAAATACTTTTGTCTCATTTAAGGTTGTATTTTCTCTAGGGATAGTTAGATACTTTTTACATGTAATTTCAAACTTTTTCAGCCATTAGTCTTGTTTCTTTTTTAAAATCTTGATTATCTAGATGCTATATTTACTTTCAAAGGTTCATAGTTTCCATTTCTTTTGTCAATTTCACTATTATTGAGTATATTCTCTTCAAAGTTTTGATTAGGAAAGAATATAGATAAAGCTAATTTTTTAATAGAAAAGCACAATAAAACTTCTTCTGAAAAGACCCAGGATAATTTTTGTTTATTTAATGTACTCATACCTTTTTATATCGTGCTGATAAATGCAACTGAGAGTTAGTTGTAGATTGGACTTCCTTTATTAATACAGTTAAGAGATAATTTCATTGGGACACATCTGTGTTGTGGGGGAGAATATTTGCCATTGTACATTCTAAATTAATAGAATAGTTACCATGGGAACGTAGTGTACCAGCTAAGGCTTCCCTAGAGAAATGGAACTGGATGGTTATACATATATTTATTTACACACACTCTATTTCTCTGAAGATGTATTACAAGAAATTGGGCTACGCCACATTGGGACTGTGAGGCAGGTTGGAATCTAAAGGGCAGTTTGCAAGCTCTAAGGCAGAAGCTGCAATCCACAGGAGGAATTTCTTCCCCATGCAGACCTGAATTCTATTATTTTAAAGCTGATTGAGTTGGGTCCACCCAAATTGTAAAGGATAATCTCCTTCTCTTATATTGTGGATATTATCACTTTCACAGCAACAAACAGATTGGTGTTTGGTTAGCTTCACCAGCTTGACACATCACATGCCTGGAATCCATAGAAAACATATTGCTAGTTGTGAAGCAATATAGATACATACCACCCTGTAAATATCTGAAGCGGGGCGGGGGGAGGGTGTGTGTGTTGTGTAGAAAGGGCACATTTGTTAATCTTGTTAATCAAGGGACTAAGGGACATAGTAAAAAACTGTGCAAAGAGAGGTACAATCAGTAATATCAGACATAGCATTATTTCTTAGACACCAGGAATATTCAAGAGATAGGAAACACTGATAAGACTCTACAAGTGAGGAAGTAGACTTGAAGAAGGAAGGGAAGGACTTCTTTTATAGGAAATTAAGATTGTGTGCAAATTTAAAATCTGTTGAAAAATCATCAGCACTAGCATAATAAAATGGGTAGGAATCTGAGATTCTAGAGCACACTTTTATCTTGGATCCATGTATTAGGAAGTTGGAAATATGAAGACTTTGTGAAGACAATTCTTCTTTGGTAGATTTCTTCACATGGGTTCACGTCACCTCAGTTTCTGGATTATTTTTTCTGGATTATTTTCCTAATAGTTCCTTTTCTGGTTTTGTTGGTACCATCCACTTTGGGGGTAGCAGGGTGGGGGTTGTCCTTGACCACTTGTGTGCCTGTATAATTTTCACAGGGATCTATTGCAGTGTTGTGCTGCAAATGGCATCTTTTGGCCAGCAGCTTTCAGGTTGGTTTTCCCCAACTAGATTTTTCTCCTGAACCCTAGACTCATTCTAGCTGTTGATTTACCCTATGCATGTGGACATCTTAAATTTAACCTGTTCAAGTGGAATTTCTTGTTCTCTCACCTCTATCTCAGTGCTCTCTGCTCAGTTCCTAAGTGCTTCTCTTAGGTTTTTCTACATCCATTGATTAAAGTGCACCCTTTTATCTACAGAGAACATAAACTTCATAATCATCCAAGACCTCTGTCCTCTCACATTTTGCAGAATTGCATGAGGTTCCAAGTCCAATTTGATTGCTTCTCATCACCCTTTCATGTTTATATTATTCCAAAGCCTCCTAATTGGTCCTCCTGAATAATTTCATCCTTTAGTCATATAGTCTCTTCTCACCCTAGCAGGTATGTTGATACTGAAAGTCAGAACAGGTCGCTCCTCTATGCAGAACCGGATGAATGAGGCTTGTGTTGTCACTTCTTCGACATACCTTTCCTAAGAACTGTTCCCCATGCATTTTACTCCAGCATATAGTATGCTCCAGCATGCTCCTTGTGAAGCCTGCTCTTGAATATGTACTCTCTGTAGCCAGCAGCTTTCTGGTTGGTTTTCCCCAACTAGATTTTTCAACCAGTAGTTGAATAGAATTCAAGGCCTTTTGGTAGCTTGACATTGGCCAGAGTAGGAGCATTTACACCATGGAAGTCAGCAAACACTGCAGATTAGTCCTATATTCCATCCCTACTCTAGGTGGGTAGTCAATTTTTTACCACTGTATCAGCATCACAGTGGGTTATAGCCCTCCAATACTCTCAGAGAGGCCTGTGCTCTCAATCTGTCCCTCCCCTTTAGAGCACTGATCATGTTGTTGAATTGTATAATCTCTGTATTTTGGTTTTCTGTGTATTATTTGTGTTCAACAGGTGCCTGCCACAGTGCTTACTATATCAAGGCTCTTAGTGAATAAAGGAATTGAAAGGTCTTAATTGTTGCATCATTTGAAGTATTTTGTTGTATACACTAAAGGAAAAGGAAGATTTCTTTTTAAGGAAACACCATTATTTGAACCATGTGCATTAATTTGGGAAATTTCAATGATGAAATTTGCTGAAAACGGATCATGTTGGATACCTGAATTACATTTGAATTCAGGTATCCAATATGATCCTTAAAAATATCAGGCTCTTTAAAAACTGAATGTTTTATGTTATCTCAGAAGTAAGTTTGCACTGCCTTGCTAAAGTTGTAATACAAAAACTAAAAGTTTTTTTTAATCATAAAGATTGATTCTCTGGGTTATAGTTTGGTATTACATGTCTTAGGTGAAATTCATTATTATTATTCTTCATAGCCTAATCTTTCATGATTTCTAATCTTTGTGGTCTTTTCATTCACCCTTTAATGAGTTAATTTTTAGAGAGTTGCTTAGGTTTTTTTTTCCTTTTACTTTTTAAAAATTTTGATTTGACAACACAATGCATTACAATTCATGAGTTGCTTAGTTTGTTTGTTTGTTTGTTTTTTCCAGAGTGTCCTATATTGGGCTGTTGCTCTTAGTTCCTTGATGGACGTATTCCTGGCTAAATTGCCTATACCCACTAGCAAATATGTTAGGATTGACAGGTGCCTAATAAAAGTAATTGGATTTCATTCAGTAACCAATTTTGGTTTTTTATTGGCATATAAATTTATAGATTCTTTGAAACCCCATTATAACTTTGTTATATGTGCTTTGCATTATTGAAATAAATTATTTCATGTTTGTTTAGATAAAATTAAAAATAAATTATAATTTTCAAGATTTTAAAATTCTCATTTATTAATGTGTTTAAAAGTTTCTCGTAATGACCTGTTTTAACAGGGATATTGTTCATACTGATGATTTTAGCAGATTTTCCTTCTGTCTTTATATTGTTCCTTGTTAAGTCATTACATTATTTTTTTGAGAACAGTGACCTAATTTTGACCCCTAGAGTTTTTCCTAATGATTTTTTTGTTTTTTAATGTGATTTAGTTTCATTTACTTTGAGCTATTTAGATAGATGTTTGCTTATTCTACATAGAGATTGTTGTTTTCTTCTTTATTCGTGCTATTTAACATTAGCTTTTATGAACTCAAAAGAGGTAAGTATGCTTCTCAGATCTACCTGTACATGTACATGTATAATAGCTTCAGTAAATACCTGGAGAAGAATTCTAATTTTCTTAAAATTGTTTGTGTTTTGTTAGATCTAGCCTATAAGAATATTTCTAAGTTATTAAATATGTAGATAGAAATGTCAAATTTCAGAAATATCTTACATAAAACGCTTGGGCAAATCTCCAGGGCAGATGAACAGAGCTGCTGTCATCTGGCCCCTTTAACGTCTTCAGCCTTCACTGTTACTACCCTCCTTCTCTCCATGCCTGCTCTAGCCTTGTGGAATCCCTGCATCTCCCTCATTGTGCTGTGCGTCCTCTGTCATTCTCACATGGCAGCCTTCTTTCATCTTTTAAGAATCAGCTGTCAAAAGTCTTCCTTGGAGTTCCACAGTTGGAAGAAGTGCCCCTTCACCTGCTTCAGTGTCCCTTTATATCATCTGCATGTCTGTATCCCCATTTTCCCTCCATGAGGGAATTGAGTTTCCCTCTGAACACCAGGTTCTGTACAATACAAGTAGTATTTTGTTCTCCTTTCAGTTATCTGTGGTTATACCATAAATGTGGATGAGCACATAGGACAGATGATTAAATTAATTTGATGGTATAGTTAGCTGCTCTGTATCTATAATATTAATGTAATAATAGTTTTTGAATTAGTATGTTAAATTATTATGTATACATGATGTACTTCAAGTGTTTGTATATATATATATGTCATAGTAGCTACTATTTATAAGAAATATGACAAATACACTGACTTCTTCAAAAAGATTTACAGTTTATTAAAATGTAAGTATTTAGAATTACCCATACAGAATCTTACCTTTAGAATCATCAAAATGGCATTCTCTGGAGGGAGGGGAGTGGTATATAAAGAATGGTTTTTCAGGTTCTGAATGGGTGCAACAGGTGGCCATGATACAGTTTTGAAAAGGAACCAGTAAGGGACTATATCCAATGTTAAACTCATCCTTGCTGGTCTGCCCTAAATAAGCTGAAAGAAGAACAGCCCAAGAGACTACATAGTCATCCAAGTGATGATTGAAAGCAAGTCTGAAGGTGGAATACCAGGAGGAGGAAGAGCCAAGTGATCCTGATTGATGATTCCGGAGTCAGGCATGTGGCTCAGGCCATCTGTGACCCACATAAAGAGAACAGGATGTGCTGCGGCCTTCAGGGTGCCAGGCATGGAGGGCAACCAGAAGGCAAAAGAGATCCCAGAGGGAGTGTAAAGAGTTGTTGCTCAATTTCAGTCAACCTAAATCTCTTCATTGTAACTTGAATTTCTAATAATTAAAAGGAATATAAGCACTGTGAAATGAAGGGATGTTGGAGTCACACTCTTGTAGTTTATGCTATTTTAAGTGTGTATGTGGGATCAGCCAGCATTATTGGTTAATTTGCAAGGTCATGTGAGGAGACATCCTTTGCTCAAATCCAGTAATAAAGCTATCATAAGAAGTAGTTTCTACAACTTTTTATTTTGAAAAACCATAGTAAATAAATGATTTTCATGAAAACATAATGGATTGACATAATTTTTTCATTATAGTAAGGATTATTGATAAGGCAAGTAGATGAAATATTCTTATTTGATATCTTTCATTTCTTAACAGTTTTTTTATTTTTTTGCTGGTATTCAAAAAATACTAGAAAGTTCAAATTTTTTTTTTGTATTTATAAGTCATTTCAATAAAAGTAAATTACAATATAACTAGAAGTTTAAGTGAATGACATTTTTTGAAAATAATACTAAAATATGCACTGGTGTTTTTCAAGGAAAAGATGGAGATTAAGCAAAATAACATGGATTAATTTTCCAAAACAAATTATTTTGAGTGAATAGCCCTTTTACAAGTAAGCTGGGAAAATAAGTAATACTAGAGAACAAGTATAACAATTGGCAATTGAAGAGAGAGATAAAATTACTTTTTACTGTTGTTGAACTGCTGAACTGATTTTTAAAGTTGATTATTAATCTAGGAAGAAAAAGGACACCCTTGAAACAAGGTCCCAGATGGACAGGGGATATGTAAGTTTAGCTTCTCAAAATCTTAAGTAAAACAGATTCTTAGAATTTCAAATAATCAATATGGCACTCCTTTAGCAACTTAGGATGTTTAAGAAATTAATGACTTTTGTACATCACTAGAAATTATTTTTGAGAGATACTAGTGAACTAGAGAAGGAAAAATGAATGATTAATCTGTGGCTAGGTGTTCCGATCAGTGGTGAATGGTGTGCCTAGCATGAGGGGAGGCCCTAGATTCAGTCCCAACACCAAAATGATCATGATGATGTCCATGTTGAGTATGTTGAGTCTGACTATCATATCAGCTTAGAAAAATCCATGACTGTGATGGGTGGAGTGTGGAACTCTGGTCTCCAGTAACCTTAGGCATAATAAATCCTAGCAGCTTGAAGTGACACCAGCCCAGATATATTGTTGGGAAGCATCTGATCGTAGGCACTGGTTAAAATTTCTTAATAGAGAATTAAAGTTTTTCTTTAAATAGTAAATGCTTTTAGAGAAGATAGAAGTAATTTTGCCTCCTAAGGGGTTACATCAAGATTTTTGTTTGTATTTTCAAATTTTCTAATAATTTTCTATTTTTCTAATCCTCTCAGGATGTTCTGCTGAGAGATATCTGGGCATCATAGAGTCAGTAACCCATTTCTTTTCTTTTCTTTTCCTTCCTTCCTTCCTTCCTTCCTTCCTTCCTTCCTTCCTTCCTTCCTTCCTTCCTTCCTTCCTTCCTTCCTTCCTTCCTCCTTCCTTCCTTCCTCCCTCCCTTCCTTTCTTTCTTTTCTTTCTTTTCTTTTTTTTTTTTTGCAGTAGAGTTTGAATTACATTTACATTTAATTTTTGAAATATTTTTAATGGGAGTAAATAAACATAATAATCAAAACAGTCTTTTCCCCTGCAATCAATATGCATAAGCATTGAACAGCACAGATTGGACAGGTATATACATGGACAAGACTTAAAAGGAATCCAAATTCAGTATTATCTCTAATTAGGTCTCACTTCTCTGCTGTCAGTCTCTCTAGGCGTTAGTTGAGAAATACTTGTCTTCTGTCTTTAGTCTAAGACCTCTTCCTCTTCACAATGCTGGAATCCTTGATTTCTTGATTTCAATTCAGAAGGCCTTTGCTTAAATTGGATAAGGTTCCAGGTTTCTGTGATATCAAGAATCAAAACCCCATTGATTTTTATTTTTTAAACTAAAGACTTTTTATTCCTTGTTTTCTTTTTTTATTAGTTGCTCAAAATATTACAATGATCTTGACATATCATACATTTGATTCAAATGAGGTATGAATTCTTATTTTTCCACGTGTACAAATATCTTGACAAACATGAGGAAGAAACGGCTAATGGAAATTCAGGTAAAGCAGTTCCTTGGTAGCCTTGCCTTGTACTTCTAAAGCAGTGTTGTCATGTGGTTAATGAAGAAGAAAGTCAACAATGTGTAGTATGTGTGGCTACAGTCAGCAAACTCCAGCCTGTGACCGTACTACCTTCTAACCACCTAATGTATCTTCCCGTCCGATGTCTCTTCATGTAAAGAAGAAAACTTTTTCATTTAAAAATAATGGCGTGAATTATATGATATTTATAAATGAAGTAAAATGAAAGGAAAACCCCTATCACCCAAACTTTTAATAGCTTCTTCCATTTAGAATTGCAGCCCTTTTCTTATTAAAATTTGTTTCTAAAATGTTTTGTTTTAAAATGCTTATATTTTATAGTATGGTAAACCTATAGTCCTCTTCATAATCATAAATTATTTTATAATTTACTCATTTTAGAAGAACCATGTCTGAAGTACACCAAATAAAACCAAATGAAATAGTGAATTGCACATGCGAGAATGGAGCAGTGGCTTGTCATGGTACAGGCTGGCTCTGTTTCAAATACTAAGGAAGTTTTATTAATGATTTGAAATAATGACCATGCCCTTATTTGCAGGTCTTGCTTGATTGGAACATTTTGCAGTTCTTTTAATGAAACTGAAACAATTAAATATTAAAAAGGTTTAGAAGGTAGGAAATAAGACCCAAACCAACATTCTGCTTTGTGTTGGGTGGTTTGGGTGTGCACATGTGTGCTTGCAAGTTATTTTCATGATGGGAAGAAATGATGTGCTTAATTCCATTGACATTGCTAGAACTCAGCTGTTGAATCAGTGGTTTCATAGAACAAGATAGTCATTGTTTCTGTTGTTTTGGAGAAACTAGAAAATCAGAAAGCATAGCAAAGTAATGATGTATAAATATAAAATATTTCAAGTATTTCAGTATGCAGAGCTTCTTCCTCCCAAGTCATAAAATGGTGATCATTGGAAAGATATCAACAAGAGGAATGACATAAAGCTAATTGTGTCTGTTTTTTCTATCTCTCACTTTAACATCTACATTGTTTATTATTCCCAATGTGTTGACCCCTTTCCATTGTGTTAAGTGTAAGGAGAACTCTGAATTTAACAGATTTCTACATTAGACAGATCTCTAAGCCATGCTGGGACTTTACTTTTGTGATGTAGCATGGGTATTAGATGGTCTTCAAAGATTATTTCACAGTATATTCTACTCTGAAAATTCTGCTTCATCCTAAAGTGCCAAGCATGGATTTAAGTCACATACCAACTTGATTGGACTGCTCCAATACCATTTCTTGTATGACTTCTGGTGATTTACTATACCTACTCATTAAAACATTCATGTCAAAAAGGGAGTTAATATTTTGCATTAATGTTTACATTATAGAGGCATTTTGAGGAGTAAATGAGACCTCATCTATAAAGTTTCTGACAGTGAAGACACTAAGTGAGGAAGTGTGTGTTTGTACCTTAAGACTCAACTGTAGCAGTGATCTAAGCAGAACACAGAGGTGCAGTGACTGCTGAGTCATCACCCCCCCAACTAGCAGTGCATCTCTTCCTGTGCCTGCTTAGACAGTCGACCACGCATTCAGGTAGTCTTGAGAAAGGACCATGGCTGTGCCTGAGAGTCTTGCCCTTTGAACAATGGAGATGAGGCTAAATTCTGCAGCTATATATGCTGGCTCGAAATCTGTATGTGAAACTGGCAGACTGGTTGTATGAATGGTTATCTCCATATAGTTCAGATAAGGGAAGTTAACAGTTAAGATAGATTTTAGTTTAGTTTAGCTTTGTTTTGGGGTACCTGGGTTTGAACTCAGGGGTGCTTACTCACTGAGCTACATTCCCAGCCCTTTTTTGTATTTTATTTAGCAATAGGGTCTCACTGAGTTGCTTAAGGCCTGGCTTTGAACTCACAATCCCCCTGCCTCAGCCTCCTGAGCCTGGGATTACAGGCATGCACCACTATGCCAAACAGATTTTAGTTTTTTGTCTTAGCACATTTTATTAATGAGTAAGTTAATTTTTTTGTTTTAAAGAGGCTAATCATTTCCGAAGAAAACCTTTTAAAAAAATCAAGAAATACATCAGAATTAGAGGAAAAACACAGCACATTCATGAACCTATACCTTAAGTTATAGATTGATATGTGAAATGGTATTTTGTTTTCTTGATAATGTCTACTGTGTTGGAAATTTAAAAATTTAAACACTACAAATTTTTAACATTTTTGCCACTTTTATTTTACTTGAAAATACAAATATGTTTTATTTTTGTTTTAAATGTCTTAGTGAAAACTTGTCATGATGATTTTTTTTAATTAATTTTTATTGTAGGTTGTTCAAAACATTACATAGTTCTTGATATATCATATTTCACACTTTGATTCAAGTGGGATATGCTCTCCCATTTTTACCCCATATACAGATTGCAGAATCACATCAGTTGCACAACCATTGATTTACATATTGCCATTCTGGTGTCTGTTGTATTCTGCTGCCTTTCCTATCCTCTACTATCCCCCCTCCCCCCTCCCCTCCCCTCTTCTCTCTCTACCCCCTCTACTGTAATTCATTTCTCCCCCTTATATTTTTCCTCCTTTCCCCTCACTTCCTCTTGTATGTAATTTTGTATACCCCTGAGGGTCTCCTTCCATTTACATGCAATTTCCCTTCTCTCTCCCTTTCCCTCCCACCTCTCATCCCTGTTTAATGTTAATCTTCTTCTCATGCTCTTTGTCCCTACTCTGTTCTTAGCTACTCTCCTTATATCAAAGAAGACATTTGGCATTTGTTTTTAAGGGATTGGCTAGCTTCACTTAGCATAATCTGCTCTAATGCCATCCATTTCCCTCCAAATTCTATGATTTTGTCATTTCTTAATACAATCAATCAACAAGTATATGAAAAAATGCTCACCATCTCTAGCAGTCAGAGAAATGCAAATCAAAACCACCCTAAGATACCATCTCACTCCAGGAAGATTGGCAGCCATTAGGAAGTCAAACAGCAACAAGTGCTGGCGAGGATGTGGGGAAAAGGGTACTCTTGTACATTGCTGGTGGGACTGCAAATTGGTGCGGCCAATTTGGAAAGCAGTATGGAGATTTCTTGGAAAGCTCGGAATGGAACCACCATTTGATCCAGCTATTCCCCTACTCGGTCTATTCCCTAAAGACCTAAAAAGAGCACACTATAGGGACACTGCTACATCCATGTTCATAGCAGCACAATTCACAATAGCAAGACTGTGGAACCAACCTAGATGCCCTTCAATAGACGAATGTCATGATGATTTTTAACAATTATTAATCATATGATGTCACTGTTGAAACACCAATTCCCTTTTCATTAATTTGTTTTTTTCTGACATTCTTTAGATGTTTTTATTTCTGCTTTTTCAGTTCTTCACTCTTAAAAGTGATATCCTGAGTATCACTTTAATTCATTTTTCTTTGTTTTCTGGCCAAGTAATCTACTCTTTGCTCATTTTTTTCCCCCTAACATCATGTACCCATTCCTCTGTTCTATACTAGGGTAGATGTGTCCTGTTATCGAGTCTAATGTAGGAACTCAATGAAAATTTTGTCTTTTATTATGAAGATTTTTGGTTTGCTTAGAAAATTATAGTTCTCTAAAATATACACTTTGAAGAGAAATTTACATAAAACTCATTTATGTAAATAATATCGTGATAGGACTGGTTATTTAAGAAAAAAAAATTGTTACTGCAGATTGAAACCAGGGGTAATTTATCACTGAGTTACATCCCCAAATCTTTTTATTTTTATTTTATTTTTTTACTTGAAAGAGGGCCTCACCAACTTGTTGAGACTGGCTTTGATCTTATAATCCTCCTGCCTCAAGAGTTGCTGGGATTTTAGGAGTGCTCCCCTGCACCTGACTCAAAATGTTTGCTTTTCTTGAATAAAATTGTACGGTTGTTCCTAGGAGGTATTGATACTTCAGGAAAGTATGATCTACAAATCATTTCAATTATTAGCAAGAGTTCAAGTTTTTCCTAGATATTTAAATGAACCACAAGGACTTATACATTTCTTTCCTTTTTAACCAACAGAGAGTTTGTCTAATAATAGAAATTTTAATTGTTAAAAATAATTTAGTTGTATTATTTTCAAAATTTAGATTTTGACAATTTGCAATATGTCCTAAATGGCTACACGTTTGTATGTTTCCTATGATGCTTATTAAATTGAAGTACTTCAAGCTGTCATGAGAATTTAGGTCTAAGACCCCCCTGAATATGACCCAAGCACAAGGGCACAGGGCTTGTATGAATGTGCTATGTAGTCATTGGTCCTGGTGACCAAGATGAATGAGACTCAGATGGGTTTTAATTAGTGCAGCTGCAGTCATCAATTATCTAGTGAACACAAATATTGTTATATTTGGGAAATTCCTGATTTATTTTATTCCACTGGCCAGTAGATTTAGATGAATGAGTTCTCATCATAACCATTCTGAGAAAAATCGCCAGAGGCCACAGTTTATTATTTAGGACACAATCTGCAAGAGTGAACAATACAGAACAAAATGTTCTAGAGTGCTCTTAGCACTTATTTTGGAATTTAAAGATTCTCAATACTAAATATTTGGCTTGCACGGGTTGTCAAAAATATTAGGCACCTTGAACCAAATTCAGAACATCTGTCAAGAAGGGGACATTCGACTATCCCTGTCCAAATGATCCTCGGCGATGTCAGTGTGCATGCACCTGTAGCAGGTTGCAGCCACAGGCAGTGGTTGCATTTCATGCTCGTCTCCTTTGCTCCTCTGAAGGATATATTAACAGAAGAACAGTCAACTTCCTGCAGTGTCAAAGAATGGGAAAGCTCAGTACTTTCCAAGCATGAAAGAATCTGTACTGACCTCTGTACATGCATGCACACCTACACAAATTCATACACACATGCACACTTACATATTTGGGTTATGGATTTAATTTTTGTGTTTTTAAAAATTACAGCCTTGAATTAAATGGATTTAAGACATATGCATAGCTTTTGAGCAACATCATTTCTGAATGATTTTTTTATCCTTTGTTATTTAATTTCTCCCACTCTGTAATTTCATGAGATTACCTGGTGCAGAGTTTCATAAATAATAGTTAAACATTAAACATCATTCCTTTTTTTCCCCCTTCCTCTTACTATCAAATCTCTGTTAAATTCTTACTCTGGAGAATAAAGAGAGTAAGTGAACTTGGGCTTACATTCCTGTTGTAGATTATAGAGCATAACATAGTGGCCAAGATAGCTATTCTGAAGAATGTGCTATAAATCTAACCAAGGCCTTATAACAAATCAATTGCAAATAATGTTTTTAATGTCTGTGGCATGATAAGCAGCTTATGTTTGGGATATTATACTATGTGTGAGATATTCTGTTTGTTATGTAATAATTTCATGGTCACCTTCTCCTTTAATGGATTAGGCCAATTAATTAATATCACAATTTAATCCAAATTATGGTTCCCTGAAGGGAAAGGAGAGTGCAGCTTGTTTCCAAGTGTGGATCTTGTTGGTTTGTATTCACTCTTGCTGAAGAGCCCCTCATTTGATTTCTTAGGAAAGGAAGAAACTTATTAAAAGTTATTAAAAGCTGCATGTCTTTTATACTCTAGATTAGAATGTGTTTTATCATATCTGAATTTCTAGAGAGCTCCCAGTGTTCATAGCTCACTAGCTATTGTCTCTATGACAATTCATAAACACTGCGATTTCAGAGCATAATTTTATAGCCCTCATATTTTATTGAGTAAATCACAAGAAGTTTTGTTTTCCAGTCAAAAGATTGAGAAGCTTTTGTTCATTGAAACAAAGTTTTTTTTTAATGCATTAATTTATATGTGATTATATTTTAACACCAGCAGTGATATGGTAACTCTGAACCGACTTGTCAGAGTCACCAAAGACATCTTGAGGTAGTGGCCAGAATAGGTCTTTTGTTTGTTTTTTTGTATAATTAAGCTTTATGGTAAGGGCATTTTTGTTTTTAATTGAACATATATTCTTTTTTTAAAGTGTTAAAGATTTTCAATACTAAACTTTAAGTGTCTTTCAAGGCACACAGTGTGAAACACTTTGCATCAGAACCATCTGTAGTTACCTTCACTTTCGCACAGCATATTGTCATCTTGGTTTACCCACCTGTCATCTTGGTTTACTCCACCCATCCACCTAAAATTTAATAAGAGAACTATTTCAAATCTGACACAGTGGGAAGGCCCTTGGCTGTCACAGGGTACATAGTTGGGTTAGTGCAAGATCAGGTGGTAATGTGAGCAGGGGTGAGACTGGAACAGTTCCTAGAGAAATGGTGGGGTGTTTGCATTTTATTTTATGGGACCAGTGGTGAGCCAGTGTACACATTTAAATCATAGTAGGGCAGAATTTATTTAATGCTTAGTTTCCAGACCTCCTGACATTACTTGTCCCTTATTTGATGGTCTGTAATGTAGGATAGATGAGTGAGTCAGCTTGTCCCAGTCTTGCCTATCCGTCCTCCACAGGATCACACTGAGTGCTTTAATGTTGTGAATCATAGCACCTGCCTCATGGGACAGAGGAAGAGGGCATAGTTTTTTTTATGAATAAGAGAACCTTGAAGGGTCAAAAAAATTGGGTTTAGTGCTATCTAGCAGTTTTTGGACATCAGAGTCCTTAATATATTTTTCTTACTTATAAAATGAGTGTGCTGGATTATACAGTTTTTAAGATTACTTGATATTCTAATTTCCCTTGATTATGCTATTTCTTTGAGAAATGTCTCTGTTAATTAACATATTATGAGTTACCTATGTGGAGGTGAAACCATTTCTTACAAAATTTGTATTTACCTTAACAAATATTGATAAGTTCAAAGGAAACACTATTTTTTCATTTCCTTGGTTTTGAATGTTTAATATAAAATATTAACTTATGAAGTCATGTGCCATTTCTCATCTGACAATGAAAGATCTGAGCTTTACTTATTATGGCATAGTGATACATTAATTTTCCCATGAAAATGTTGAAAAATAATCTCTCCCCCTTGACAGTGTTTATTGAGATTTTCTTGTTTCCCTCAATTCACCTTATTCTTTTTTATGATGTGCTATTTCATACAGACAAAAGAATACACACACACACACACACACACACACTATAAATATAGCATCAAGAATAATGAGAGAAACAAACTCCCATGTAAGTCCTCCTGCAGCTTAAGACATAGTGCCTGACCATTGCCTTTGAGTCCTTGGCAGGCTACTCTCTGCATCCTTTTTCTTTCCCTGTAGATGATCACTATTTTGATTTCTGTTAATCATGTTGAATAGACTGTTGAAACCTAGCATGAGCTGTTTATAGGTTAGAGAAATGTTCCTTTCTTCTCAGATGTTTTTATTCTCATTTTACGTATTATTTTCAATTTCTAATTTTTAGAAAACCCTATTTTGTGTTTTTTTTAATATCATATATTACCTTAGAAACTTAAGCAAGAAGTAAATTTAAATATGAACCAACAAATCCACCTATTAATATGTTGTATTGAGGTGCACTGATGCATAAGAATTAGGGTTCTATCTTGGATATATAAAGTATTCACAGAGCATTGGATCTGCAGATTTTCCAATTCTTTCTTGTTATATTCCGTAGGCTAAGGTTTATTTATATAGGAACTTTTATTCCAAAAGACCATTAGTAATTTGAAAGTATTTAATTTTCTTATGCCAAAATAGATGTGCTTTGTTGATACTTATTGCTAAAGAAGGAAATTCCAAACCTGACCCACAATAATCACCAAAAAAATGACAATTAGAATTAAATGCAGTTTATTACATATAACTTGTTAGGTTTTTGCATTTGCAGTTTTCCAGGATTACATGAACCTATCTTTTTATTTTTTCACTAGTTGTGTAGGTTTTTTAAAGCAGCAAACGAGTTCTACCGGTTGTCATCTAGCTTTCCATATGCGGGTTCCTGTAAATTCCCTGTTTATTTGAACCTTATCTTGTTTCTTTTTTGGGTGACTGTGGAGGGAGGGCAGAAACACATAGTAACCAGAGGTAGTTGGTATGACTTTGTGCTCATGTTGTGCCTCTGTCCCATTCACTACACCTTGACACACCTCATACTGAAAGGCATGTGGAAACCGAGTTATCACTTTGTCAGTGGTTGTGACAACACCTTAACAAGATTCCTCCCTTTTGTTTATAGCACTTAAATTTCTTGGCAATTGGAAGTTTTCCCTTTCTTCTCTGAAGAAAATTGTTTTGTGCTGACTTTTTTTATTCTAGTGAGGAGAAAGAAAGAAATAAAAGCAACCCTATTCATATTGCAAATTATCATAAATATTGGAGATGCAGATTTTTCTTAGATCATTAGCATATCATGCTGCGAACCACACTAGAATGTACCATTAACAAAGCAGCCTTCATGTAATTAATGTAAATAATATGGAACTACCACTTGAGTTACCCAGTCAGCCTTGGCAAAAAGCATTTGTCATAACGCATCATCTAAGGAACTGGGGCCTCAATTCAAATTAAACTTCATGGGTTTGCCCCTTTAGTTTTTCCTCTCATGCTATAAATTTTTGCGAAACATTTATGACTATAAATTTCTTTGAAACACCTACATAGGAGAAGAAAGCAATCCAGTAAGCTGAAATTAAAATTTTATTATTTACAATGCTTCTGCTTGAGAAGACAATTAGTATCTTCATAAAACCAGAAATGTAGATCCTGGGAATGCAGCTGAGGGCGTCTCTCACCATCCTTGGAAGTGCTTTCTGTCCTCTGTAGCTGCCAGCAAATCTAAAGTATGGTTTCTGTCTGCCATTTGCTACTATTGCCCTCTGACTCCAAAACACAGAGGAGCATTGTAAATTTTTCATGAAGAGGTTTCAGTCTGTAAAACAGCAAACAGGAATAATGTTTTAAATGCAATCATTGTCAAGTTTGAACAATGTAATTTATCAAGAGAGCAGTTTGTACTATATAATAAGTTTCATATATTAATACAATTTTTCATCTGATGTCAGGCTTCTGATTTATGAATAGCCCATGATCTAAGGTGATCATTGAATTATAATTCACATAATAAGAAGCCAGAACAAGACCCTGAAACTGCTACCCTGAATTAGCTTACATGCCACCAAGCCAATTTACTAAACAACCGTGGGCTAAATGATACAGTTTTTCTAATTCAAAGAAGGTACTCGTTAATTAGATAAAGGCTAAAGCTCTCATTATTTTTAAATGATTTAAGAACGGGTAAAGATCTTAAAGCTTATACTGTAGCTCTAATAGTTCTCTCCTACTGCCTTGTAATAAGAGTATAAAGACAGATGGGCAAGGCTGATTTAAACCAATTATAGCATTTCATGTACACCAGTAACTATGACTATTCCTCTGTACATCAGATGCTAATATTCAACATGTTTCAAATGGCTAAAACACCATTGATTAATGATTTCTGAATAATTTGTTTCCTTATGCTGTAGCAGTTCTTGATTCTCAATATTTCTCAGTATCGTTAGTATTTTATAGATATTTAATTTTCTGATTTATCAAAGTAAAGAAAAAACAAGTGTCTTTCACTCCCTTCAATTTATTGAACTCCTGTTAATTTCCAGGCACTAGTCTATGTTATGGGGAAGCCTGCAACTCATCAAACAAGTTTCATTTTAGTTATTTCAATTCCTGCAGGAACAACTGCATAAAAAAAAATCATCCAAGTGATCATCAGTCGTTATTAAAAATAAATAAATAGCATTTTTAAGAAATGCTCATTTAAATACTTCTAAGAAGGTGAATTTACCCTATAATAATATCAAAGTTTGGAATTATATAGTAATTATAAGTTTATAAATTCAGTTATGTTATTTTGAAAATTAATGAACTATTGAGTATTCTTGTCCTTTTGTCCGTGTCCATTTGTGGCTTGATTATCTGTCTTCTTATAGTATGTTGATGACAGGTGCATTTTGTTATGTCTGCTTGTGGCGTCCTTCTTATCCTTGCTGTCATGTTGGTTGTCTGTTTTTTCTTCTCCTTCTCCTTTGTCCACTTTCCTGCTTCATAGTAATAGAGATCATGGACAATGTCCACTTTTAACACCTTATTGTCTGCAAATTTTTTCCTTGAATTTCACTTATTCATTTCCATTGTTAATTCTCACTATAAACTTGCTGAGGGAGCCATAAATATCATTAGATTTGTTTTTTTGTTTCTTTGTTCTTTTCTCTTTACTCCACTTTCATTCATTATTTCCTATTTTGTTGTTGGAGTAGTCATCTTGAGATTCAGCTGATTTTATTTATAGAAAGCATTTACTTTGTATAGCAGAATGGTGTCCTTAAAAACTTATCCCCAAAAAGAGTCTGTGGCCTATTTTTTCATTTCAGTTTGAATTTTTTTATTTCCATCCTAAATGGATACCTTGTTTGAGAGAAGAGGTACCCTCACTTCCCTTGGGCCCATATGAGGACAGTTGTCCTGTACCACAGGGCTGTGCATACTCTTTGTTACCTTTCCTCTTGTTTTGCCACCTTCCACTTTTCTGGATTGATCCCAGATTTAAAATTAGTTCTTTGAAAGTTGTTGGGCATGGGGCTTGCAAAAATGATATTGCAATTAAGTATGAACTTGTATAGGAAATCTGAAAAGGAAAACCAGATATATAAAACATTTCAAATCATTCCACATATTTCTTGTGTTGCCTTTATTTTTTGATTATTTTTTAAAAATTCCTTATGTGAACAACAAGATATGTTATTAATGGACCCTGAGTAGATAAAGTTATTTGTTAGAGTAACTTTTGACCTGTTTAATAAGCTCTCAAGCTGTATAGTGGAGTTTTTATTGTGCTCTACAGTGTACAGTTATGAAGTGTGGTACATAATAAAATAAAAGCAATAATGTTGATATTTCTGTGGGATCCATCAGAGCTGACCTGAAGAAACATAATTCATCTGGTTTGTCTTGCGTATGAATGTTTGAAATTTATGGCTGAAATTACTGGGTACAGTGTTGTATGTCTGACTTCTTACTGTTTACCTTTATAAGTAACTTCACCCTTTGTGGCTTTCAGAATTGTCCAGGGACAGTTCATTCATATTGATTTCAAGAAACAAATGAAATAGATGAAATACATTATATCATTAGTAAGGCATTTTCAGCTAAATGTTAGTGTTTAATTTGTGTGTAAAGAACAAATGGGCAATCTCAGAAGCAGAGAAGGAGATGGCTGATTATTTTTAATTATAGACAGGTTTTACAATGTGTAATGTTCAAGTCTGTGCTTTGTAAAATCATGATTTAACTTGAGGTGAACTCTTTTTAAGAAAACAGCATGATGTTTGAGGAAGAAAATATTTTCCCTAGCAAAGTTTAGGATAGCTGTAACACAACATTGTTCTAAGAATGAGCACTGTTGGTATTTAAGCAGATTGCCATTTGAATCTGCAAGATACATTTATCTGCAAAAAGATAAATTACTACTTTGAAACATAATATATGTGTTTGCTTGTCTGTCTTATCAGATTTTACATACCTTGAAAATGTACTCTGTGTCCTATATATCTTTGTGTTTCCAGAACACAGCATAGACCCTGGCCCAGAGAGATGTTTAAGAGAAATTTGTTAAATTAACAAACTAATAGTGGAGGTACTTGAATTTGTCCTCTTACATTAGCTACCAAAGTAATAAGAAATCAAAGAAAATAAGAAGCAAATGGTTTTCTTATATTATAGTTAAGATATTTGGTAATGCCTTACCAGGACTACTGCTTCTTTATTTTCTTATTAAAGGAAATTTCGTCTTTCTGGATCAACTGTACCACTTTGAGTGCTTTCATCTGTGTGATAATCACATGCTTGTATTTGTTGAGAATATTAATTACTAAACAACAAAAGTTTCACCTAGGATAATTTGTTCTGGAGCTTCTGCTACACTGTATAACCTCATACTATTATTATTGTTATTAGTGTTAGTATTAGGGCTGAGACATCCAAAAAATTGAGTCATCCATTTTCAGCAAGCTCATGATGTTTATATAGATATAATTTACTCATGAATATTGTTTTACTAACATTTGCCTTGCTGCCAAAGTCAGTTTTAAGCCATATTTTCAGATTCATTCACAGGCACTGGTGTTTTTTTTTTAATTTTGTATTGGATTTCTTGTTAGGAATAGAAAAAGATGTTAATTAATGGCAGATAATTTTTTAGACAGTCTTTCAGTTCATTGGCATCTTATTTCTTTGATGGGATATTACAAAATATTTATTAAAACATAGTAGTTGTAAAAATAGTAATATATGAATAAAACATGCATGTGTTCATGCTTTATGTATAATTTCATAGATAAATCCATTATTTTAACTGACCATTATATTTCTAAATTTGTTTAAATATGGACAAAAGCTAGTGTGCTAAGATGATTCAACCTTCAGTATGTGTCTTAAGAGCAGCCAGCTGTCCCTATCTGTCATGTCCACCACTTCTTCTATGGTCTGGAGTTTGGGGAGTAGAAAACCTGATTGGACCTCCAGCTAGTACTCTGATGTTAATCAGCCTAGTGTGCAAGACAGAAAAGCTGATAGTCTGAAATTGCACTTTAAACTAAGACAGACTGTCAGTCTTCAGGAATAGTGGGAATGGCCTATTTATGTAATCAGATCCTAAACCTGGGAGGAAGCTGCCAGGCACAGCCTCATAGTGTAAGCAGCAGGCAGACTGTGTTTTATCTGACAGACAGTGTGTAAATCTGTCCATGCAAAATCCAAATGTTTAGTTTGCTTCTAGTCACTGTAATAATCTGCTTATTTTTGTCTGCTATAGCAGTGACATCACTTAGCAGAATGTGCCTCAGACAGAGGCCCAGATAAGGCTATGTTAGTGTCATTCATTCCTTGATTGGCAAGGAGATAAATAAGAGTTTACTCAAGGTTTGCTTTCAGCTAAAGAACACACACATGTTCTGTACAGGAATAACTTTATTTGGCTTGGCTAATTTACATTTTGAGAAAATGGTTAGATTATATCGTATCTAATTATCACTTCTAGCAATAAATAGTCTATCATGTCAATAACTATTGAACTATTAAATCCAAAAGCAATCTTCTTGGATGTGTTAAGATGCCTCTATTTGATGTACATTGATAACAATTATTTCACTAACTTTTATGTTTGTGTTATATTCTATACTCTTTCATTTTTCATTTTATTATTTTTCATTTCATTATTTGTAACTATGAATGATAGTGCCTTCATGAACCTGGCTCTTAAATGAAGAATCTGTAAATTAATTATTTATTAATTAATTATCTTATTCTTGAAGATTAAGTTGAAGTTTTTGATCTGAATTTATGACTTTCAAAAAGAATTAAAAATGATTCCAGTATTTTCATATGTTTATTTATTGAGGTAAGAATACCTTTTCTTGGTGTAAAGATATATATTTTATTAGGCATTAGTTTGAATAATGTTTCTTTTGAGACTCAATAAGAAAATAACTTTAACAGTTTTCTTTAAAATTTTTTGATTATTTAAAATCTTGTCAAAGTCTTCATTTTAAATTTACAGATAATTTCTTTGTTAAGTATAAATAATAATTCAGTATTACTTATTTTCACCAAAGGATAACCTCTACTCCTGGGCTGTGTTTTTTTATAATTAGTAGCTCCATGGAACACATCCTCGAGCTCTGACCAGGGACTGCTAGCTGCAAGTCAGATGAGTTGAGGATGGCATGTGCAGTGGTATGGACATCCAGATGCCATCCTGCCCTGGTGCAAGTGCCCAGCTGTGTTCGGGAGCACCATGTTTTAACAGCAGGGTAGGAGAGAAGTAAAAAAGTGTATTATTTCTGAAAAACTGGCATTAACCTTATGAAATAAATATATAATTGTATTTCATCTAATTTTTTTGCAATTATAATGTTGTAGTCATGTTCATTTTGTCTACCAAGTTCAAGGTATATTTATGTAGCTATATAGCACTTTAAATTATTTATTAAGTACATTATGTTGGCATCACATAGTTGACTTTTAATTGGTTTTTCGTTTCTGTCAAAGTCAAATTTCCCAAATTTCAAGTTAACCCTAAGGTTCGATAATTGCCTTATGAAATTTTTCTTCTTCGATCATTCTCCTCTGTTGCTGTCTCTTACACCACCTTAACCTGGTCAGACCTGTGTTTACTCCGGTGTAAGTCAGCATTTGATAGAGGAATTGTTAGCTTGATGATAATTAAAATGTGCTGGTATTTTTTGGTTTGTTGCTTCCCACTGGAAATTTTCCTAAATACCTTTCACTTGGGCCTTTAATTGAAATATTGCTTCTAAGAAACTGTACATATTCCTTACTCCTTCATTGCATGTTACTTTCAATAACTTTAGATAAAGACCTTGTTATAAGCCTTATTATATAAAATATTAGAAACATTTTAAGGTCTCCAGCGTGGATCTCTAAATAGTTCATAAGATAGTTTGTAGAAATGAGAGCAAGCATCTCTTCTGTCACTCACTTATTTTAGTTCTTAGCTCTCAAGCAAATCTTTGTGAGTGTTGTCAAATAAACTCTAATGAAGTCTTTTCTGTTTATATGTACATTATTGGTCTCCTTTTATCCATCTGGCTGATCACATAGACTTTATGGAAAAAAAAAACCACTTAGTTCTTTATATTGCTACTATATTTTTACTAAAGATCTTTCAGACTGAAGTGAAGCAATAACAACTCTGTGGTTATGTTTTTGTTTTGTTTTTTCTATCCCAGTCTCTCCATTGTAGCTGAGAATTTTTCAACTCATTGTTGGAGTACCTAGTAACCATACGGCATTCCAGCAGCTAATATTGGATGTTGACTGCTGTAATTTCTGTATTCTTCTGTTGTTACTACTCTATCACATTTCCATACCTGTACTTTCAGTTCTGTAGCATTATAAAGCTATACCTGACATTATAATTTATTGGGTGAGTCACAGTTGGTTTTTTTAATTTTTTCACTGTCTTGAACAAATAAAAGGATGAAGAGATACTCAAGGGAGATATTCCCTGTTTGTTCCAGGGAATCATTTGGTTATATCCGTTGCCTGGGTATGAACTGTAGACATATAGGAACTGAGGTAGAGTATCTCACCAGTTGTGCGGGTTGGTTGGGTCCCAGCCAGATGACTTGTTTACTCTTCCTCAGAACCGTCTTTCTTCTGCTGCAGTGGCCTCTGCCCTTTTTGGTAGCATGCCTTCACAAGTTTAGGAGTTGTGCTAAGCTACTCCTTATCTTAGTACTGAATTCAGTCTAAAAGCAATGGAAGTGAGAACAGTAGGGGGTTTTTATTGCTGAGTTGTATTTTGGAGATAATTTATTCCAACTTGACTGACTTACGTAGAAATTTAGACTGACATGCATATGAATTAAGGCTGAAAGAATAATCAAGCCACCAACATCACACAGCTTAGTGGTGTCGAAGTAGGAATCAGTTGTACTTCTATGATGTGGCTTCATTCCAGCAGCTTGATTTTGAGTTTTAAGCATTTCATTGGGAAATTGATTATCAGAGCAATTTCTCATTATTATCAAAAAATTAAACATCAATGCAAATGTCCTTGAATTGTCTAGAATCTTTTGTAGAATGTACATATATGAGAGTAGAAAATAATTAGAAAATCAGTGGTTGAGATGGCATTGTGTAAACTGATGAATACAGATAAGTTCACATGGTGAGGATGCTTGTGTATTGTAGAGTTAAAATGAAATATAAAACAATGCTAGTGCTAATGCTAATGGGAGAGCTGTTCTGGTCTCCAGAGTCTGGTGACACCTTCGTATTATGAGCACTTAGAGCTATGCCCTTGCATGCAGAGGATCCTTGATTGCAGTGAACAGCACCTGTGATTTGCTATTAGCTTTAAGGCTGAAAGACAGCCTTAAATAATGGGTCCCTTCTCTGAGACTTGAGTCCTGGGCAACATCCTTTCCTAGTGTACCTGCTCATTTGGTGCACTTACCCAAGACTCTGCTGAGGCATCTGGCAGGTGTATAACCCATATTCAGTGGTATCTGACCCTCCTGTAACTTTCACTGCTGTTTCTACTCAGGGCCCAAACAGTTGTTATTACCTTAAGTAAAATACTTTCTTGGACTTTAATTCATTTCAGGCTGAAAATATTTAATGAGAAAATTAGCAATATAGAGTTACGTGGTTTTGTTTCCTTTTTATCATAAAGTCCAAACTAGCAGTCTCTTTGATTTTCTTTTTATTTCTTGACCAGGCTGTAATTTAAAGTTCTTTTTCAGTTGTTATCACGTTTTGATATCTTCATTTAATGTTTTTAGTTTCCCTAATTCTTATGCCCAATATAAACACATTTTCTCACTAGTATCCTTCCAGGTGGTTTTTATGCATCTAATTTCATTAGAAGGAAATATAGTATAATATTCCAAATGCCGCAAGATGTGTAATAAATGATATTGTTACTCCATGTGGTCTTTTGTTTGAGGTGTTGAAGATTTGAAAAATTAGTGTAAATGATCTACATGTACTGTTTATATACATACTTATGTAGATTTAGCCTTTCCCAATAATTTAAAATACATGAAAGTACATTAAAACTTTGAATCAATTTTGAGAAAAGAAGAATTCATAACTGCAGACATCCAGCTTTTAAAATAAGCAATGCTTTTTTGTATTGAAAGGAAACTAAATTGATAAAATTCTTTGCTGTCCATTTAAGATGTCACTTTATTCCCCCATTCACAGGTTCTTTAATGTACCCATAGGCATCCTCTGGTTTTCCTTGTGTTTTGTTGCAGGTTACTACCTCTTACCCATTGCACGGTGGAGGCATTGTCAGAAACAGGCCAGAGACTGCCAATATTTTAGTAATAATGAAACCTCAGTTGAATGACAGTAACTTTAAAACCTAAAATCTTCCTTTTATGTTAACCAATTTTTGCATTTTCCAGTGAATTTATGATTCAGAAAGGGACAGATCAAATCTCTACTACCTGATCTTTTCATGTATCTATACATCAGACTATTATGATTCAAAGCATGCTATGATCCTATCAAGTTCTATAGTGTCTACATTGAATTAGTTTACCAAACTACAGCTGAGACTTGGTGATGCTCTGGTGCACAGATACCCCTGGATATTTACTCTAGAAATAAATGTACCTGCTGCTTGTTGGAGTAAGGCATTAGAAAGGGTCAATTTTGTACTGAACTCTGAGATTACTGGGCAATACATCTCAACCCTTCTCGCTAATCTTACCTTGAGATCAAATGGTTCCTTAGATCATCCTGACATGCTGGATGGCCTAAATGATAACAAAGTTCAAGACAATGAAATGTATAAGTTGGGAAAAGCTGCTTTTCCTACCTCCAGCACATCACACACAATCATCATCACAGAGGCAGTATATTCTAAATCTAGCTTATGTATTCAAATTTATAGAAACTCTATATCCATAATAGATACCAGGACCACTGAAAATTTGCAAACATACAATATTTGAAGGTTTCTAAAGTACCTGGGCCTGTGGAAGAGTTTCTGATAATGGAAAAATATTTTTTTTTAGAGAAAGAACATGTATAATTATTTTTAGTACACAGCTTAAAACTTGTTTGATAAAAATATTATTTCAGTCATTAAAATTTAATTGACAGTATATTTTAATCCTGGATAAAGTCCCATTTTGGATAAACAGTGATTACTTTCCTTTAGCTGATGTACAAAAATCCAAGAGATGACTATGAATTCTTCTTTTCTCAAAATTGATTCAAAGTTTTAATGTACTTTCATGTATTTTAAATTATTGGGAAAGGCTAAATCTACATAAGTATGTATATAAACAGTACATGTAGATCATTTACACTAATTTTTCAAATCTTCAACACCTCAAACAAAAGACCACATGGAGTAACAATATCATTTATTACACATCTTATTGGTTATAGATGTTATCCAAACACTACTTTATGGTCAGTCTCTGGCTTATTAATTTTCTACAGAAAACTACTACTTTTTAAATGTCCAAAAGAACCAGGCAGAATTGCACATGTTTCATCCCAGCTACTTGGGAGGCGGAGGCAGGATCTTAAGTTTTAGACCAGCCTTAGCAACTTGGTGAGAACCTGTCTTAAAATAAATAAAGGGTCTGTGCTGGGATTTTGCTCTGTGGTAAAGCACCCCGGGTTCAATTCCTAGTACTACAGAGTGGGGAAAAAAGTCACCAATAGTCTGTTATTGGAGAATTGGAGCTGGCAGGAATTACTGGTTTTGAGAAACTGTGGCTTCTTACTATTATTGTTTTAATCAGTTGTAAAATATAGAAAATTCTCTTGATTTATATTAGTAAGATACAAGGAATTTATATTATGATATAAAATGAAGAGGCATTCTACTCCTAAGAGTTTCAGAAATATTGACCTGAATACATAGCAGGAATAAAAGATCACCTTTATTTTTTTTATTGACTGATTTATTTTATTTTTTTAAATACATGATAGTGGAATGCATTACAATTCTTATTACACATATAGAACACAATTTTTCATCTTTGTATGTAAAGTATGTTCACGCCAATTCATGTCTTTACATGTACTTTGTTTTGTTTTTTTTTGCATTACAGTTCTTATTAACACATATATACCACAATTTTTCATATCTCTGTATATAAAGTATGTTGACACCCAATTCATGTCTTCATACATGTACTTTGGATAATGATGTCCATCACATTCCATCATCCTTGCTAATCCCCTGCCTACTCCCCATTCCTCCCACCCCTCTTCCCTATCTAGAATTCATCTAATCCTCCCATGTTCCCCCTCCCTACCCTACTATGAGTCAGCCTCCTTATATAAGAGAAAATATTTGGCATTTGTTTATTTTTTTGGGGGAGGGGGGTTGGCTAACTTCACTTAGCATTATCTTCTCTAACACCATCCATTTACCTGCAAATGCCATGATTTTATTCTCTTTTAATGATGAGTAAAATCCCATTGTGATATATGCCACATTTTTTTAATCCATTCGTCCACTGAAGGGCATCTAGTTGGCTCCACAGTTTATCTATTGTGAATGGTGCTGCTATAAACATTGATGTGGCTGTGTCCCTGTAGTATGCTGATTTTAAGTCCTTTGGGTATAGTCTGAAGAGAGGGATAGTTGGGTCAAATGGTGGTTTCATTCCCAATTTTCCAAGGAATCCTGTTTTCTATATTGGCTGCACCAATTTGCAGTCCCACCAGCAATGCATGACTGTACCTTTTATCCCATATCCTCGTCAACACTTATTGTTGTTTTTCCTCATAATAGCTGCCATTGTGCCTGGCGTGAGATGATACCTGAGAGTAGTTTTGATTTACATTTCTCTGATTGCTAGAGATGATGCGCATTTCTTTTATATATTTGTTGATTGAGTGTACATCCTCTTCTGAGAAGTGTCTGTTCAAGTCCTTGGCCCATTTATTGATTGGATTATTTGTTTTTTTGGTGTTTAGCTTTTTGAGTTCTTTATATACCCTAGAGATCAGTACTCTATCTGATGTGTGATGAGTAAAAATTTGTTCCCAGGATGTAGGCTCTTTGTTCACCTTACAAATTGTTGTTTTTTTTTTCTGAGAAGAAATTTTTTAGTTTGAGTCCATCCCATTTATTGATTCTTGATTTTAATTCTTACGCTACAGGAGTTTTATTAAGGAAATTGGGACCTAATCCCACATGTTAAAGATCAGAGCCTATTTTTTCTTCTATTAGACACAGAGTCTCTGGTTTAATTCTTAGGTCCTTGATCCATTTTGAGTTAAATTTTGTGCATGGTGAGAGATAGGGGTTTATTCTTCCCATGCTCCTGTTCCTTATCCCACTATCCCACTATGAATCAGCATCCTTATATCAAAGAAAACATTGGGCATTTGGTTTTTTGGGATTGGTTAACTTCACTTAGCATTATAGGAGACCCAGAATAGCTGCAACAATCCTTAGCAGGAAGAGTAAAGCAAGTGGCATCACTATACCAGACCTTAAACTATACTACAGAGCAATAGTAATAAAAACAGCATGGTATTGTCACCCAAACAGACTGGTAGACCAACGGTACAGAATAAAGGACATAGAGACTAACCCACAAAACTACAATTATCTTATATTAGACAAAGGTGCCAAAAATATGCATTGGAGAAAAGATAGCATCTTCATAAATGGTGCTGGGAAAAGTGGAAATCCATATTCAACAAAATGAAATTAAACTCCTAACTTTAACCATGCACAAAACTCAACTCAAAATACATCAAGGACCTAGGAATAAAACCACAGACCCTGATGTGTGATGAGTAAAAATTTGTCTAATAGAAGAAAAAGTAGGCCCTCATCTCCATCATATGGGATTAGGCCCCAACTTCCTTAATAAGTCTCCTATGGTGCAAGAATTAAAATCAAGAATCAATAAATTGGATGGATTCAAACTAAAAAGCTTCTTCTCAGCAAAAGAAACAATCTGTGAGGTGAATAGATAGCCTACATCTTGGGAGCAAATCTTTTCCCCTCACACATCAGATAGAGCACTAATCTCTAGTGTATATAAAGAACTCAAAAAGCTAAACACTAAAAAAACAAATAACCCAATCAATAAATGGGCCAAGTACCTGAACAGACACTTCTCAGAAGAAGATGTACATTCAATCATGAAAAATGAAAAAAAAAAGTTCATCATCTTCAGCAATTAGAGAAATGCAAATTGAAACCACTCTAAGATTTCATCTCACTCCAGTGAGAATGGCAGCTATTATGCATAAAATCAATAAGTGTTGGCGAAAACAACAATAAGTGTGGGGGAAAAGGCACACTCATACACTGCTGGTGGGACTGCAAGTTTGTGCAGCCAATATAGAAAGCAGTATGGCGATTCCTTGGAAAATTGGGAATGGAACCACCATTTGACCCATCTGTCCCTCTCCTCGGTCTATACCCAAAGGACTTAAAAACATCATACTTCAGGGGCACAGCCACATCAGTGTTCATAGCAGCACCATTCACAATAGATAAACTGTGGAACCAACCTAGATGCCCTTTAGTGGATGAATGGATTAAAAAAAAAAACGTGGCATATATACACAATTCAGCAATAAAAGGGAATAAAATGGCATTTGTTAATTCGGTTTTTATTTGTGATTTTCTCCTCTCTGTAAGCCTGTTTTGGTTAAATATATCCACAGTTATATTTGTTGTTTCATTTTAATTCTGTTATGACCATGTTAAATAGTTTCATCATTACAATTACTAAAACATTTTTTTTGTTGACCTGCAAATTATACATGTTCTCAGGATTCTGAAAAAAACATTTTTGTAGTATGAATAAGTGTATACCTTGATGCAAACCTCTTTTGGTTACTACTAAAACACTGCCTGGAAGATTTATATTACTTGGCCAAAGTTAAAAGTGATTTTATCTTGGCCGGGCACAGTGGCGTGCACCTGTAATTCCAGTGGCTCAGGAAGCTGAGGCAGGAGGATCACAAGTTCAAAGCGAACCTCAGCAACAGCAAAGGTGTTAAGCTAACTCACTGAGACCCTGTCTCTAAATAAAATACAAAATAGGGCTGGGGATGTGACTCAGTGGTTGAGTGCCCCTGAGTTCAATACCTTTACCCCCCCCCCCCAAAAAGTGAGTCTATCCTAAATCTCAAATTGAGACAGTTGTTACAATAGGTTTTCTTCTTGGCATGCACATAGCTGTGGGTTGTGTGCCTATGTTCTCTCTGATCATGGATAATTGTGAAGAGTAAATCTACATGTATGTAGTTTCTTAAAAAATGATAAATAATTGTAAAGACCATGGACTGAAGACAGATAGTAAAAAGCAGAAAGAGAGTGGTTGTTCCTCCTGGCAATCAAGACTATTGAACTTGAGAGCTAAAAGTGCATGACTTTCTGTATCCTGTGCATCACACCTGTATCCCATCTTATGGTTGGCTCACCACTTCCAGGTGCCACATCTCTATCTCTTCCCACTTTTGACGCTGAGCTTGTTTTTGCTGTTGTTTGCACTGTAGGAGTCAACTGTGACCTGCCAGACTTATCTGAAGTCAACCTTGCACAACAAGACTTTTCCAGTATTCTGTTTTCACTGAGATTTTTTTTCTGTATCTGTACATATTTTAAATCTGTTTTTTCGTTCGTTCTTTCTTTCTTTCTTTCTTTCTTTCTTTCTTTCTTTCTTTCTTTCTTTCTTTCTTTCTGATGGCATTGTGTTCTCATGATTTCATAGACATTAGTGTTGATCATTGTGTCATAGGCTCCTTATTGGGAGGAATAGATGTCTTTAGTTTATTTAAAGGTTGTCCATACTATAGATCATTGCTAGATACACAGTGTATCCTAATACATCGTTTTTATTGATTGATTATTGTAGAAGTAGCAGAAGTATAGTAATTCAGAGATTGTTAGAATTCTATTATAAAGGTCCAAAGGTTGAAAGCTAGTCAAGGCCTTGGGATGAAGGTATAAGCTATTGGAATACATTTTGTTATTTTATATACATTGGTAAGAGCAGTGATTTAAAAGAAATGCTCTTAATACTTTATTTAAACATTAATATCAGTCCTGTATTTATAACTACTGTTTAACCTTTCTTACATAAATCCAGGGTTTTCATATCTAACCTGAAGTCATAAAATTTAATTTAGACTAGAGAACTGTAGAAATTTAATGCATGTCTTGTTCTGTAGGACTTGACTTCTATGGTTAGTTAGAATTGTTTCTATTTCCTGGTTCTCCAGCCTATGATATAGTTGCAAAGAGTGGTTTTCAAAAGGGACAGGGAGCCTGTGACTGGAATGGATATCATATATAGTATAATTCCTTTCAACTGTTCTCTGCATTTAGTATTTTAAAGTCTATAAGAAACTTGAACTATTTCAGGGGAAAACAACTTCTTAAATCCTAAGAAAGGGTATTTAATCCTAAGAAGGGCCTCGATTTGCCAGCAGCATTGGACTTTTGGTTCTTTTACTATATGTAGATCAGTGTATTTGGAGAGTAGAGGTGGAAAAATATGACCCATCCTTTGAGGCAGGGATTGGCAAAGGATAGTCCAGATCAGGCCCACTGTCCGCTTTTGTAAATAAAGCTTTATTGGAACACAGCCATACTAATTTCTTTACACACTGTCTTCTGTTTCTTCTGTACTACCTTGGTTGAGGTGTGTAGTTGTGTCAAAGACCTCATGGCTCCAGAGCTGACAGTATTTTTCATCTGGTTCTTACACAGAGGGTTTCCTACCCCTGATCTGAGACACTGATGTGTTGCTGAGTTTTTGTGATATAATGTGGGAGAAATCCAACTAATATTGTGTAGGATGGTTATGGTTAGACCAGAGTTTATGGTCTCTTTGACAATGAAAAATTCCATAGGAATGAGGTTTTAAAGACAAATTCAAATCATTTAGGACACAGCAGTTGTAGTCCTCCAATGTCTTTCTGTAGAACTAGTCTTTATCTTGGTTGTTATTGGCTTAAGATGTCTTGACATTAATATTCTACTTAATGCTCCTCCCAAAAATTATTTTGATAAAAACCTTTTCAACCCTTGAATTGAATTGAAATGAAGTAGGAAAATATATTTTACAGCTTTTGCAGCTGTGTGCTGTTAAGAGTTTTTAAAATGATGGGCTTCAGCATGGTTAAATTTTTTTTTGTTACTAGTTAAAATGATCTAGTCTGTAAATTAGACTAATTATCACCTGTTCAGGGCAAGAAGACCCTGGAGACTCTCAGCTTAAGTGCAAGCTCCCTGGTTTTGTGTGCAGAAGCCCTTGAGGGAACTTCCCACTTCTCCTCTGGAAGCTTCTCTGGAGTCTTCAGGGTTGAATTTAGGAAAGGAGATCTTACTAATTTTAGGTTTTTATGGCTTCTTGATATAAATTATGCTCCTGTTTTTATGTAATGTGAAACAGGAGACTTTCAAAATAGTAGCCTAATTTAAATATTCTAGACATCAATATCATCATGGAACACTTTTGATTTTATTCATTGACGCCTTTATATATACATTACACATATTCTCAAGTAGATTATCGATGGATGATGTCACTAACTTTCTTAATATAATTATTGCTCTTTAGCTATTGATATGCCTTTTTGATAATTCAATTTATAGAAAATTGAAATTTTTTATTTTCTATTTTAAAGTTGCACATTACATTTAAGCATTGTTTAGTACTTTGGAACTACATAGAAATAAGATGAACAGCATTATTCTGGAATAATATTGAGATATCTGTTGTGGTTTTAGTGCCTGTAACATATGAATTGTTCTTTTTTTTTAAGAGAGAGAGAGAGAGAGAGAGAGAGAGAGAGAGAGAGAGAGAGAATTTTTATATTTATTTTTTTAGTTTTTGGCGGACACAACATCTTTGTTTGTATGTGGTGCTGAGGATCGAACCCGGGCCTAAGTTTGAGTAACTTAGAAATTGTTGAAACATTCATTAGGACGTTGGGTTTTCTTGCTAGGAATTATATAAACCTTCCCTTGCTTTTATATTTCTGTATTGATTATTCATTCACAAAGAGCAGCAGTATCTGTCAATTAAATTTTTTGATATCTGTTTATTTTTACAATAATAATTTTCAATGAATCAACACTGCTGTATCACAGTTTCAAAAGGGAGTGTGCCTACATAACTTTTTAAATATTTTGACAAATGTTAGCCTACTCTTTTATGAAAGTTTTATTTGTGGCACCCTGTCTTGCTTGCTTATTGGTTTGTTTCTAATATATATAGGTTTTTGTGATTTATTAATTTAGCAAGACCACCCCCAAGGTGTCATATGGAGGAAATGAGGAATATTGTTTATTTAATTAAATACTGGTTTTGAATTATGAAAATTTAAAAAACTGGGTGATGTTAATTGTAGTCATATTCATTTCAGAATCCTTCTTTTTAAATACAACAAAAAGTTAGAGCTGTAGTTGTCACTGTACTAGTCTGCTCCCTGAACCTCATGACAGGTGTTAGCTGTGTCCTCCAGTGATATAGTATGTTCTTTTGCATGTGGGCTTCATGTTTATATATTTAATGTTGATTATTTTTAATTATATGTGATATAATCTTACTCTTGTTTTTTTAATGCAATTACATTTGTAAGATTTTTTTAAATTATATATATGTGACCTCATGATGTGAAATGAATTAACTAATTGTATATGTGGCTTTAGTTAATTCATTTTCATATCATAAGGGTCTTTCATTTTATGATTAAACTCATAATTTGCCGGCTCCTCATCTTATGATTGTTTGAATGTTAATTAAGAACATTTATTTTTACATGTCTATACTTTTGCAAGTATTTGTCAATGGAGCCATGCAAAGTGGTACACAGCTATAATCTTCATTACACAGGAGGCTACAGCAGGAAAACAGCACGTTCAAGGCTAGCTTGGGCATTTGAGTGAGACCCTGTCTCTGAATGTCTCAAAATCAAATCAAAGAAAGGACTGGTAATGTGGCTCAGTGGTAGAGGTCCACAAGATTAATCCTTAGTACTCCTACCTCCACAGCACAGTGTTTCTCAGTGGCATCTAACTTAAAATAAATAGATTATTCTGGAATAAAAGACAGAAATAGAACAGGTTTAATTTAAAAAGTATAGCAAAAGTGATTATATTTCAGAATCATCCTGAATTGTACTGATTAGGAAACAACATAAAATATATTGATGATACTTCTTATCTTAATTCTTTTTAAAAATAAATTAAGAGCATTTTTTCAAAATACTTGTATCTTTGTATATAGTTGGGATGTATGCAGATTTTTCATTTGAGTTTCTAATAAAATGAATATCTACCTGCTAGAGTTTAATTTTTTTAAAAAAATATTTAAATATATTATTTGAGGGACAAGTATAAAAATTCATTTTTTGATACTTTTATAATATGGAAAGATGACATTTTAAATGTTATACCAATGTAAATGGTATAATTTGCCATTTAGACATTTAAAAGCAGGCAAATACTTTAACAGAGACTAAGCCCACAATATCTACAAATACAGAGCTGTTATTAATATAATCATAATTTAGCTCCTTTACTTATTTTTTGTCCTTTGTCCATGATACCTAATAACACCAGATGAGAATTTCTAGTTTTTGTTATATAGCTGACAGTGGGGCTATTTAGTATATTTTCTTCAAAGCTGGAGATGTGGATTTAAATCTTGAGCGTGTTACTTCTACTTTGCAAAAAGAAACTTTCTGAAAAAGTTCCTTGGCACTTTCCAACCCTCTTGTCCTGTACTGCTGCCCCTGAATATAGCAGGCAGAGCACTCAGGGCCACTGTAGGTTGACAGGAGTGCTAAGGGTAGAGAGCCCTCTCATAACAAAATACCGGAAAAATTCTTTGATTTTATTTAGGAATCCCTGTT